>NC_142245.1:76408955-76563955 GCF_052056855.1 Sturnus vulgaris
TGCTGTGGGAATGTGTTTATTATAAGAATATTTGCCTTATGGTGATCTCTCAGACCATCAGCTATCATACATATTTTCAAGTTGATAATAAATAATCTTTTATATACACTTTGGGTGATAAAACAGAAAAACTTTGCCTGCCCTCAAAAAAACCTTGGAAGTTAGTACAAAAGCAGCACAGAGCAAATAATTGACATGGATCAAATAAAAACTAATGAATTAATTGCAGCAATGTTATCCTTGAAACTTTATAAGTCTTCCTTCCACTCACTGTTTTTATACCTAGTTCAAGTGGCAGGTTCCATCAGTGCTTGTCATTTATGAACATTTATATATGAACATCTGTGCTGGTGAAATTTTGATGACTTCACACAATGCAAGGCAGCGAAGAATGAGGAAGGTGCCTTTCCACAATCCTGAAGCACAAATGCAAAGATTCATCTCTGATTATTCCTTCAAGGCAAGGTCATTCCTAAGCTCTCTTCAAAATCTCCATCATCCAGAGCTACTGGAGGGCAAGTATAAGATGTACAGAAAATCCAAACCAGGATCTGTTTGATATGGTTGGCTACTCCCTAACTCTATTTATATTTGGGAGCTGAAATTCTAGGTCTTGATCTGAAATCTGCTCCTTTCAGTAACTTCAAAATCAAAGGCTAGAGTGGATTGTCGTTTTCCAGAGTCAGCTAGAGCAGTATCATCCTGAAGCTCCATCAGGATATAGTTTACTTAACATTTTGCTTTTTTAACTTATATTTTTCTTTATTGTCTCTTTTTTGTGGACACATATTTTAACCATTTTTTTCTAGTTTGGTTGTAGATTATAGAAGTATGAATGGTATTCATCATTCTTTGAGGAGCTTATGAAGACATCTATTCAAACACATGGATAGGTCATAATTTTTGTGCTCACAGCATGAAAGGAGGTACAGTGCTGGGCAAGAAAGCTAAACTTTGAATGGATATTCATGGTTTTATATTTTTTAAAAAGAAAGAATGAAAGACATCCCACACACCACCAAGCAATTCTGAGTATATAAATAGAGTGTCTTTCACCCTCTACTTTTTTAACTCAGAGCCTTGCAGTCTCTGCATTCAATGCTCTCCTGTCAAATGAGATTAATTTTTCATGCTGGCAACTAACAAGCGTGGAAGATCAAATCCTTAAATAAAATCAATAACTTTACTCGAGTTAGACCAAAATTAATTGATTTTGCTTACTACTTGTGGTCCCAAACTCTCCTAGCTCTCAGTGGGGGATTTGTTTAAATAACGCTTGTTGTGTGTCCTCTCCTTTGCCTTTTCACCATTTAAATTATTCTCTTCTCTGAAATTCTAAGTTAAGAAGCCTCTAATTTCTTCTACCTTTCTACACTGGATGAAAGAATACTGTGTTTAAAAAAACAAAATGCTGCTCATTAATCATCAATAGTCTGAGAAAATGGCTTCCAATTAGCTCTAACCATGAGCAATGAGTGGGATAGAAAGAATTCTTTAGAATGACATTGTGGCTTTTAAATATAAACACTTGTTTACTCAAAAAGTAGTCTGGGATTTATCAGAATGACAGTTTCTTTAGGTGTTCTTACAGCTGGGAAATTACTTGTTTGCTTTGTTCTATTTCTCACAAGCTGATCAAGGGGTAAAAGCTGTCCACAGTTTTGTTTTCCGAGTGAAGTTTTAGAGGACTGTATAAAATATTCAGTTAGGGTGTCCTCTAGTTGTACTGATAGTTATACTGATAGAAATCCAAAGAGATTGCCAATGAGGAGTTATGGTGGTAGATCTACAGAAGTACAGAGACCAGAACTGAGTGTAGGTATTTGTATGTCTAGGGAAAAACATTTATTAAATGGTGTATAGTATGAACCAGAATATTCACATACTAATAATGAACTAAAATATATGGAGCTACTTTTATGTAATTTTGCTGTTTGTCACAGCTAAGCTCAGTTGCTTATCTTTGGACATATAAAAAATGAAAAATTTTGAATCATTTATCCTATTTTCAAAATACCAGTTTGAAATGTGTCATGCTTTAATACAGCCAAAAACCACGTCCCACACAGCTGCTCTCTCACTTCTCTGACAGTGGGATGGGGGCAGAATCAGAAGAGTAAGACCAAGAGAACTTAGGGGATTAGATAAAGACAGTTTAACAACTAAAGCAAAAGCTGCACATTCCAGCAAATCAAAACAGGGAATACGTTCATCACTTTGCATGGGCAGGCAGCTGTTCAGCCATCCCCAGGAAAGCAAGACTCCATCACTTACAGAAGTTACTTTGGGAAGACAAATGCCATCACTCTGGAGGTCACACCCTTCTTCCTTTTTCCTTTTTCAGCTTTATATGCTAAGCATGACACCCTATGGTACCCTATGCTACCTGCCATGAAGGAAATTCACTCCAGGCAAAATGAGCACAAAATGAAATTTGATTAACATATAGGTTGGGATAAGATAAAAAATGAAGAAAGGCATATACTTTGGTATTCTTGATAGATTAGATCCATCCTTATGAAGGTGAAACAATCTGATATGATCTGTTATTCATACATTGAAGTGACCATACTGTATGGAATTGATGTGGGATGCTGAAAACCCTTGCTGGAACTCAGCCTTGTAAAAATTGAACAGCAGGAAGTGGTGTGTTTTTCCAAGACCTTATACAGACTTTCTTTAAAAACAATTGTTCCCTTGAAGTTCTTCTGCTCAAGTCACTAATACTTGGTAGAGCACCTACATAAACTGACAGGATTTCCACATGAAGCTGAATTTAAAGGGCAATTACTATTACTATGTATCTCTGAAACCAGAACATTTAGTCCCATAATTCTTAATGTTAAGGCTATTATTAAGATTGAAAAAGTTTGGTTACTGTCTTTTGAAATGCAAAACGAGAATTATATTCCCAATTTTGCTTGGTTTCTATTTTCTTCTCTAGATTTTCTGAGCATAGGATAAGAACTGTGGGTCATAAAAATACCATCTGCTGAGACAAAGACACCAACTACATAATTTCTGAGAAGGTGGTACAGCTGCCAGAACTTCCACTGTGTAATGTGTTGCAATTAAGGATATGTGGTTGAAAATGCTATATAGCCTTCTGGCGTTTTTTCCACAGAAAGGATAAAAGACAACTTTCACTTACAATTACAGAAAGTTTTTCACTTAAAATCGTTTTGAAGACTTCTGTTTCTGGAGCTGAAAGACATCAGAATTCATATACATTCGTGATATGTTCCTGACACTGATTTTATGAAACCCTGTTCTGATGGTTCTTAAAACTTTAAACAAAAAACAGTACAAAGATCAGAACAGAATTACATCAGACAGGAAGGTAATATTAACGTTAGGGAAATATGTATATATACAGTGACACTCAGGATAATATTGTTACCAAAGATTGTGCTCTAATTTGTCACAGCAGCTCCACATAGTTATTAACCTAATAATCATGTTAAGGACTGTACCTGCAGAGCACTTTAACACTCGAAGCTTTGTCCTTGTGGGACATATGGCTCCACAGAAAGGAAATGTAAGACACTTTTTTGGCACAACGGAAGGAGTCAGGGTGAAACTGAACCTTTCATCTCCAAATCACTTCATAAACAAAACCAGACACTGTAAATATCACTACCCCCATTTCAATAGATGAGGAGAATATAATTTACTTTCACACTGTCATGAGTCACTCCGAGCAATTTCAGGACTGCTCAGTTTCAATTTCTTTGCTCTTGACAAAAATAACACAGTGATGAACAGACTACTATTACAGCCTCTTGTCTGTAATTATTTCAAGATACAGGCTATTTACATTGGACAATGTGTGTGTGCATACAAAAAACCTATGAAGGTAGGACAGCATGTATTATGTGGTAGTCATGCACATGTAAAGCTGAAGAATTAATTAAATGTAGAAATTATTTGTCCTTTGTTGGAAGCTTAAACTTTAATACTCACAATGTTAGTTATTTAATCTGGATGTATGGTTGTACAAACTGGTAATTTTAACTTCATGTATATTTATTGAATTGTCATTAAAAATAATTAATAATATGAGGCATATAGGATTTCAAATCCAGTGGCAATAACATAAATGCCATAATAAAAATGCATAGATTATATCACTGCAGAAAAAATAACCCATACAAAAGAGGTTAATAGTTTTCTTTATTATTTATTGACATACATATGCAAGTTCTTTAATGTCTTTGCCTTTCCAGAACACAGTCAATGTATCTTGCATATCAATAGAGTTCTTATATTATAAATTTGGAAATCAAAACCAAGGAATTTATTCTTGCCATCATTCTGTATTGTAATTATTTCAGGCTTTTTGATAATGATTTGTGCTTGCACAATTTGTTGAATAGTAAATATTAGTAAAGCTAATACTAGATGAACTCATTGAGCTAGTCAAGCATGTAAGAGCTAAATTTAAAAGTCTGATATAATATAATATCTGTTACTGTTTTGTTTTTGGTTTGAGGTTTAGTTGTATGTTTGGGGGTGTTTTTAGTCGTTGTTGTTTTGTTTGGGGTTTTTTCATGTCAGTAAAAATTACAGTAAAACAAAGTTGCACTTTAAAAATCTGACTTTACTTGCTTTATTCCATGCCATTCTTATGCCATTATTCATTGGGTAATTTCCAAAAGTTGAGTTGGGGTTATTCTTCTTTATCTGGATTTATTAAGATAAAACTCCTTTTATTTTTTAAGAATTTGGATCTATTTGAGAAGAATGTTTACTGCAATAACAAGATGACTTGTGTATTTTGAGTGGAAAGACAAATAGAAGAAAAAGCCTGGCATACTATGTTGAACACAGTTAAGTATTTTTCTAGGTAAGTGGAGTGCTTCATAAGCAAGAGACACTGAGGGTGATTTCATTCAGCATAGTTAGAATTCATGACAGGCTCCTCTAAAACACCAGATCTCTTTTGGCAGTTCTGGCTTCATTCTGGGTCTCAATTTCCTTTTTACAAGGGCATCATTTCTGTCATGGCTTGATGAGGAAAGTTTTAACAACATGACTGCTTGACATGGCAACAGATGATGGGGTTTTTATTTTTTGAAAGGGTTTTTCTTACATCTAGAGCAGAACAAAGTGTGTAAGGAGACTGCATGGTAGCATGATGAGGTCTAAAGGTTTTAGCAACATTAGTGTTTGAATCTCACGTGAGTGATCAGACTAAAAGTCAATCACTCAGGTCACACGGAGTTAAAATACACCAGATAGAGAAACGAAAGCTTCAAAGACTTTTAGGAGTTCTAAGAAGACTCGTGGTTGCCGCTCGTATAGCTATCTTCATGTTCAAGCCGTACAAACTAATAAGTCAAAAGAAAACTGCAAAAAAATGCAATTAAAAAGAAAATGTCCAAAAGCAATACTTATACTCTCAGACATATAAAAACCTTGGATATTTCATCAGTGAAGTTTTAACCAAAGTAACCTTGCATATGCATGTTAGAAAGACAGGAAATGTGATTCACTGTAATCAATGAAGAATTCACTGAATATTTAGATTTAAACATTTTTTTCCCTTCCAGTATAATACAGTTGCTTTCGAGAAGGAGGCTTTGAAGGAAAAGTTATATGATAAAGGTCCACTATAATCTTGAATCATATTACAAGTATATGCTATATATATGCTGCATATAAAATATTCCATCAGTATTATATATTTAATTAATATTATATATGAAATATTAAAGTAATACTGTAGCAGAAGTCTTGGAAGACAGGTCTTCATCTCTATTGAGAAACCTCTATAGAGATTTCACTAGAACCATAATTAATGCATAGCTAGTTATAAGAGAGTCTGCAGTAGCCCTTCAGTCTTTCTGTCTGGAGATACCATAGCAAAATAGAAATACCTGGTAAGAATACAGGGTTTACATGTTAACCTACAGTAGAACACAGAAGCTGACATAGCTTGCAAGAGCACGTGACAATCTCTCTACCCCATTCACTGGCCTAAGTCAGTGGGGTCCAGAGCTTCAAGGTCCATGCAGACACTAAATAAATCTGTGTCATATTTCAAAAATTATTTTACCTTCTGCAAAACCACTGCAAGAATATTTCCCTAGATAAGCAGTATGGATAAATGCAGATGTGGACATCAGCCTAGTAATATAGAGGCAGCCGTTGTACTCAGAATAAATACCAATTAGACACTGATTTTGATTTTGCTTTTGTGGAAAAACTTGTCTGCAGTTGCAAGTTCTGCATTTGCATGTGTGAGACTCTGTATGACAGCTATAGCCCTAAGCTTGAGCTCCAAGTAGGATTTTAAAATATCAGTAAGAGCCTGCAACCTGACATCCTGGCTAATAGTGTCAGACCATAAATATTTATAAACATATATACTTTTGCAGAGATGTTTTTGTACTTTTACAGAAGCTTGTTTCACCTGTACTGTAAGTCAACAACATACTTGCCAGCTTTAAACTCAAAGCACCATGCCTGGAGTATTACAGTAAGCTTTGCTCCAAGCAAAGTGCTGCCTAAAGAAGCGATGGGAATTCTGGATGAGACCTTGCTTGCACTCTGCCAGCTCCATGTATAAGCATAACAAGCTCAGGGCTGTCTGCAAAGATCTGGCAGATCCTGAAATTAAGCAGATTACAAGCTTTTCACTGAAGACTTAAATAATGGCTAACTCCCCAGTTTTGAGAGCAAGGGTGAGACCAAGCTGTATTTGAGCAACAGTAGCCTTAAGCTAGTATTTTTTCTTCATTGTGAAGTGCTTGTGTGCAAGGCCAGCACTGCATCCTAGAGTGTGAATACAGCACAGGTATATTTGAGGGTGCTTGTCATGGTTTGGTCTCAGCTGCCAGCTCAGCCCCGTGCAGCCCTCACTCCCCCCTGGTGAAACACGGGAGAGGATTGGAAGGGTAAAAGTGAGAAAACTCATGAGCTGGGATAAAGACAATTTAACAGGTAAAGTGAAAGCCGTGCACAAAAACAAAGCAAAACAAGGAATTAATTCAACATTTTCCATTGACAGGCAGGTGTTCAGCCATCCCCAAGGAAGCAGGGCTCCAGCAAACATAACAGTGACTTGGAAAGACAAACAACATCATTCAAAATGTCCCATACTCCTTCCTTTTCCCCCAGATTTATAAGCTGAGCATGACACCATATGGTAATGGATATGTCTGTGGTCAGTTGGGGTCAGCTGTCTCAGCTGTGTTCACTCCCAACTTCTTGTCCACCCTCAGCCTCCTCACTGGTGGGGTGGGGTGAGAAGCAGAAAATGTCTTGACTCTGTGCAAGCACTGCTCAGCAATAATGAAAAAAATCCTATCTTATCAACACTTTACAGGACAAATTCAAAATATATGCCCCTACTAGCTGCTATGAGGAAAATTAACTCCATTCCAGTCAAAACCAGCTCATCACTGTGGCAAAGAGACCTTGGTTTAACAAGCATAATTTTTCAAATATTTTCAAGTTTTTATGTATCCTAATTTTATTTTAGTGTGGAAGGTCTTTTGGGGCAGTAACAATATATATCTGTCTTTGTGTGCATGTTCAAAGTGTATATATATGTTCTTATTTTTAGATGCTCCAGGAGAAAAATAGTAAATGCATTAGAATAACAGAGGGGAAGTCAAACACAGACACTGGAGACAGGACGCATAATATTTTTAAGAGAGTAAGGTGAAGGTAACACAAACTTCCTGATCTAAATTCCAGTAGTCCGTTTGTTTTTCAGTGTTCATACTTGCATCATTCATCAAATATTCTCTTAATGCAGGCAGAAATCATGTGGGAAGAAACCCTGAAATCCTTATTTTTTAGCCAAGAAAACCGTGAGAGAAATCAGTTATTCCTGAGTGGATTCAGACCAGCAAACCATGCTTGTTATCTGTTGTTTTCCCCAAATTCTATAAGATATTAGCCTGCTGAATGCAGATTTCAGGCACGATTAGGTCCTGCTGTGCAGAGAAGTGCAGCAGGGGGTTT
This sequence comes from Sturnus vulgaris, assembly GCF_052056855.1. NCBI lineage: Eukaryota > Metazoa > Chordata > Aves > Passeriformes > Sturnidae > Sturnus > Sturnus vulgaris. The sequence continues at coordinate 76,416,930 of NC_142245.1, forward strand.
TGACCCTCCTCTCTTCACTCCTCCCTCCCCTGCATCCTGCACTTGTGCAGGGCAGTGCATGGCAGGGCAAGCCAGAGCCTCTGTGTCTGTGGTGCCAGTTTGGTTGTTTTCTTCTAAATCTCCCAAGGACTGAATTCTCATTCCCCGAGTCTAAAGATTCAGGCTGCTGTGCAGTACAGCTGCACACTGCTGGCTATTCAGGGCTCACAGTAAATGGACAGTCTCACCCTCAAAAATGCTGGATTTTCTCAATGAGAGAAAAGTATTGCTGGAGAAAAGACGGACACATTTAAAAGTCCTGTAAATAGCTTAGCTCTGTTAAACTTGGTGGAACTTTACTGCTAAGATCAATTCAGGATTTTGATATTTTGGCAGAAATGAGCCTTGAGGTTCAGCCATAGTGAGTTCATTGTTACTGTTATTTTCTCTCCAGGTTTCACAGCAGGGAGAAATGAAATGGCTGTGAAATCTTGTTAGCTATCTGAAGACCATCTGTATTTTCTTAATGAATGCTGCACTCCTCTTGGAACGATGAAATATGCAATATTGTATGTTGACTTTAAACCAAATTGTGCGGAATTGAAACTTTGCATATGCACTGAACTTCCCTTTATTTAACAGATTCTCCTGCGAAATCTACCAACGTGATATTAATCATTTAGCAGCTGCAACAAGAAGGAGCTCTCAAAAGCTTTGACTTAATGTCTTGCTCTGGAGTAATTACTAGGCTACAGGCACTTGATTCTATGTAGGGAGGAATTCTGAATTTTGGCTCATTACTTTTTATGATGACTATGTCCTTTAGTGTAAACCTTTCATTGGTTGTAAGCAGCCTGTCTATACTACACCTATAAAACACAAGGATGGGGGAGGAAATATTATACTTGCAGCCTACCAGAAATCCTTTGAAATCCTTTGAGGAAGCCTTCAAATAGTACCAAATGTTAATAAAGAATAGCAGTAAAATATTCAGCTTAGTTTCGCAAAAGAAGATGGATATTTCATAAGTGTCCCAGAAGACCTATGAAATGTCAAAGCTTATAAGCCATTAAGCATTAGTCTGCTTTGATTCTGAATTCAGAATTGGTATGCTTTAATTTTTGCATTATCATTAACACAATTATGCAATACATTGAGGTTTCATAGAACCTTTTAAAAACCAAAATAGCATGAAATGTGTTTGGGAGATAAGAGACAGGTTATGCCAGAGAATGTCCCCTGCTCTCACAAAAATAGTTCACACTTCATTATATGAGTATTGTGGGATCTGGGACAGGTTCACAGCCCCTCAGAGTAGATGCACATCCAAGCCACAACCTCACTCCCTGTTGGCAGAGGAGGTAGGCATGAACCACGTTTATACATCTGCCTGACCCTGGTTTCCATTAAAAGAAGGTTTGTACTGCTGAGGTGAAGACCCATGGCACATTTTCCCACATTCTCCAGTTTGGACAATGAGGGATCAGGACTGAGGAAGGTGACATAAACATACTTGCACTGTGAGCTAGATGGCCAGGGAAACAAAGAACTTATTAAAAAGTCCAATTAAATTAATTTCTGTATGTACCTAAAACTTGCTTGACCTTGTCCACTCATACTTGAAGAAATGGGATAGAATAATTTGGCTTTATAATCTATAAATTGCTGCGTTTATAAGAAACCTCCAGCTATAAATCATGTATGGGAAAGAAAAACTTATCTAAAATAAGTATTCTAATAAAAACTGTCAGGGACCATTAACTTCAGGCATTGTTACTGCTCTGTGAACGTTGCAATTAGGCATCTGCTAAACTTTGAAACATTAAATAGTCCCAGATTAAATGAACTAACTGTTTGCATATTCAACACTGATTGTAGAGTGTTTGCAAAACCACCACCACAGTGGAGACTGTAGACAGCTGCTTTTGACTATTGCTTTTTCTTACATAATTAAGTGAAACGTTCCCTATTCATTTGTATTCCTGCACATAAGACCATATCTTGGACGAAATGCCACATTTGCATCAACATAAATGGAAGGTATGGAGATTAGGACATCCTACAATACTTCTGTGTAACAGGACATTTAATTCTTGAAGAGACCTTACCTTTGAGCTTGGAGAAGCTGAGGTCCAGCTGAGGAAGCTCCACAGGGATGTTCCTGTATTAAAGCATCACAAAGAATGAAAATGAAAATGAGCCACAGGTTCCCTGCTTAACTATTTGACACTGATGCTCAATAGAACAGCAAATAAAACTATGGCAAGAACTCTTTTGTTGCCTAGCAGTTCCTCCTCCTTTTCCTTCTCCTCACTGTTTAGTCTTGAAATTCTCCTTCCTAGAGGTCTCTCACAGAGCAAAGTGCATGAAAATCAGGCACATCACCCCTGCCTCATAGGACAAAGTCCACAACATGTCAGAAAGGAACACAATGGCATTTTTGAGGACAAAGGAATGAGCTTTCTGCCAGGGAATGAAGACATTACTTGATGGGAGGAGTGGGCAGGAGGAATTTGTGAATGTTTTTAGGTTAGCAGAAAGGTTATGTGAGAATATGCACTTTAGGGATAAGATCCTGCCTCATCTCAGTGCCCATTGTGTCTAGGCAGAAGGACTGACAGCATACCTGGACCCCAAACCTTGAAGCTTGGAGGTTGAATCTCCTGCTGGCTCTAATTCAGAGCAGGACCTGCCCAGTGCTTCTCCTGCTGCTGAGCCACAGTGGCTGCAGAAGAGGAGATGCCTCAGTGCAGCTTTGATAGGTGTGTTTGTCTCCATGGTGACTTCACCTGAAAAGAAAACTGCTGCATTAGACAGGAATTAATTTCTGCTGTTGGGTAGCCCCTGGATTCTCTGATACACAACTTTCCAATTCGCTGTGCAGGAGTTTGCAGAATTGGGAGCTATTTCACTCTGTGTCTCCCTGGAATTTCATGCTAGTTCTTAAAAGGAGGACTTGCAAAGAAAACCTGAATGTTTTGTGAAACAACTTCTATCACAGACTCCAACATACAAGGATTAATCTCTTAAGTGAAGCTCTGTGTAAACAGGAGATCTGTTTAGAATTATCCACCATGTTAATAACACTCTAGTATATATAAGCCAGGGAACTGTATCTTGGGATGTTGTTAAGACTGTACTTTCACTTCTTGTCATATATGCACTGGTTTTCCAATAATATCAGGTTAGGATATAGGATTACTTACAGGCTCTGTTTTTGAAACTAAGGAGCAGTTACTTAGGTTGCTTATGCGTGGGTACTGAAAGTGAAATGAAAAGCAACAACTGATAATGACGGTAGTTCAGACTGAACCAGAAAATAGCACGAAATGGGGCCTTGTTGAGTTTGCTGTTTGAATTAACCTTTCCTTTTTACTGTTAGGACCTTGCCATGATCTGTAGGGGTGTTGGTGGAGACGTGATGATCTTTCTATGACCATACAAGGCGCCCTTTGGAGTGGGATTTTGTATATCATAGTGATTCCATATCTTTTCTGTAGAGTTCAGAAATCCTGAGCATTCAGTGAAGCTAACTGCAACCTGTACCTTTCCCTAGACCCACAGACACAGATGTAGCAAGGAGAGATTTGCTTCCACATGCTAGCAAGGATTTAATCTTGTGACGTGTTGGATGTCTGTATCTCATCTTAAAGTCAATCAAAGTTGAAGGCACTCAGGCTACTCCAAGACTGAATAAACAGAGTATAATGTCTTCTATAAAGGAAAAAGAAACTCCATATATTTACTCTTAATGTTGCTTGCTTCTAGAGCTAGTAATTATTTTGAAACAACACTGGTGCTGTTTTTTGTAATATCTAATTTATTTTTTTTTGCAATACCTAATTTGTATCTAATATCTCTTGCCCTTCTAACAATCAATTTGTAAATAGTCCTGCTAAAAGTATAGAATTTTGATGTGGGGCCATGAAAAGTCTTTCTGCATTAAACTGAAAGCTAGGAATTATATCAGGTTCTTTCAAAACTATTGATGTCACTCTCAAGGCTACCCCTGAAGTTAGATGATGTTTAGAAGTTAAGATGATTCAGTTATTAAATCAACTGTAATATTTCTGCCTATAAAATATCAGGTGAAATTCTAGCATGCTAATTAATTGTTATTTTTTTCCTCTCAATTCACAACACTGCAAAGACAGGCTGTTTTTAGTACTCCAATGTTTTATTCATAAATGCGCTTTTAAAACAACAATAAATTTTAAATGCCACTAAAGCAAAAATCATTGAAGTTAGAAGCAGCTATAACTACTTCCTTTCAACCAAAATAATTAAATAAGGATTATAGTATTATTTATTTTAATGTAGTTGGAATTATCTTTCCTGACATAGAGTCTTTCCCCACTGATTACCTTTATTTTAAGTTAAAGAAGAACAAGAAGAAAAAATAAAAGTCAAGTGTCCATCAGGCAGCTTTGTTTTGCATAGACTTCACAGCACAGAGAATGAAATAGAAACCATCTCTGCAAGAAAAGTGCTTTATAATTTAAGAGTGAAGTACACAAAATCAACTGCTCTGTGTTTATTGCCTCATATGCCATATGAAGGATATTGCCACTCAAACTTTTTAAATAGCTCTTCAAAATGGGATTGTTCTGTATAGCTTGCAGCTGTTTGCATTTTTATAAGTCTGGAGGAAATGTACAAATTATGGACAGATTTGCACCCATTCAGCTTTGTATCTCAAAGATGTTTTAGAGATCAAGCCAATGTAAAAAAAAAAAAAAAATCAGCTAGGAAGAATAAACTTGGAAAGACTTGACTTTGCCTTACAAAAATGGTACAGCAAGTCAGCTAGGTTTCCTTTTCATCACCATTAATTTATTTGAATGTAAGTTCTGAAAACTCTGTGGTTTTTAATGAGAATTTAAACACAGAACCTGGATAATAACATTAGGTGACCTTTTATCACTGATTATATAGCAGTGGCAGAAGTCAGTTCTCTAAAACTCGGTGCAGGTCCTGGAAGAGATATTTAGATTATTTCAGCCACCAGAAGTAGAGTATTTTGGTTATCACAATGCCTACCTTCAGCTTTTCTAGTATCTCTAGTGATAGTACCCATTGACTTTCAAATCCTGCACTACATTTGTCTGGGATCCAAAGGAAAACTCCAGCCCCATTTTATTTAGAGAATGTGATGTAGTGTCAAGGTGAAACACAAGAATATTTAATTCTGTAACAACTTCTTTCAGCCTTCTCTTAAACTTTATAATTGTGTATTCTCCTAGTTTCCAAATAGCCCTCAGGTATAACTAGCCATTTCATGTTTATCCTTCAAAGCTAACAAGCAGAAAGCTGTTTGTATCTTGATTTTAGCCCTTGCTCCAGAAAATTAACATTCCCACAGAAAGTCTTCCTCTGCAATTTACTCTGTGTTTTACACATACCATAATCCTTTCCCCTCCCTTTACACTCATTAATGCTCTCTGCACACTACAACAGTTCTTTGATCATTCAAGGCTGAAAAATCTGTGCAAATCAAAATGATGTTATTTCATGCTGGACTTCTAAGGTAGTATATGCTTCATCTAATTTATCTGCTCAGGAATTATATATTTATATGTATAAATTATTTATATATTTATATACTTTCAGCCATTTACCTAAACTTCATATACAGTAAGGGGAGAGACACAGGTATCTTCAAGTATATATTGATCTTAAATATCTAAAATACATATTTTGTTAGTCATTCCATAGAGATATTTGAAAAGAGAGAGCCTAGGTGTCTAGACTTAGATGTTAAACTATATGCCCAGCCTTAGGACAGCTGAGCTTAGGTACTATAAAACAACTTTACCAAGAATCTAATTGGTTCCTTTGTGCTCATTCCAGCTGTGAGGCCACTGGTCCCTGTACATTACCAAATTACTTCCTGCTTTTTAATTTTTTCTTGTCTTCCAAGCCAAATCAGTTTGTGTAAACATATTTCCAGTCAATCTTTTGCTGGATATTGAGGTGAGAGGCAGCTCAAATTCACATCAGATGGTATAACTGAGGACGTGCTAGAATAGTTAACTTGCTGTGAAATAACATGAAAAAGTAGTAATGGTCTTAGAAAAAGTGATCTCTTCAGGGTTGTTTAGATCTACCCAGCTATTTCACATTGCTTATGAACTAGGTTTTTTATTTTTGAGATCTTTGATTTCAGAAATAGTTGATGTCTCAATACCCCTAGAAATTTTGTGTGCAGAGCAAATGCATGGAGTATCATAACAGACACTGGGCCTCTATTATATTTTCCTTGAAAATAAATGGAAAAAGATTAATAAAAATGAACAAGTCTGGACAACAAAATACAAACCAGTAAAAGTATTCCTTTTCCCCTCCTCTCTTGAAGTATTTATTTCATGTACTTCTTATTTTTGTTTCTAACTGAATCCATAAGTCGAGAATAGCAAATTTTGTGGATTGTGAATTGTAATTTCTAAGAAAAGTCTTTTCTGCTTTACACTTCTCTGACAGATGCTTCTTTTTGAACCAATCAGGCTTTCAATCATTTTCACTCCCATCTTTTATGTAATAAAACCCAATTTCCCAATGTTGCTTCCTTCTTGCCAGTTCTTCTAGAATAGCAGTGAAATTCTGTCCCATTTGCTGCTTTGCTGCTATGACAATGAAATTGTTGTGTTTCCAGCCCTAAGCGATGCTTTTTTTTGCCCTGCAAGCAGCAGGGAGCTGGTGCTGAGCTGTGGTGCTGCAGGAAGAGATGTCTTTTCTTTAGCTACAGCCAGGCATCACAACCCCACACATGTGGGGAAGGATGTGACAGGTAGAAATGTTCCCTCGCCAGTTGGTGGGACATTAGGAGAGAAAATTCTGTGTACCTTACATAGTTGCAGCCATTCCCCCTTATTCACATTTCTGCTACCAGTACACTTTTGTAAAGTTCCTGAGCTTTGAGTTTGGGCCCATGAGCTTTCCTGGAGCAAACTGACAGTGGTGGGTGACAATTCTGTTTCACTCCTCCCACCACACAATATTGGTCACCTCACAGGATAGATCCTTTAATGAATGTATGTTATGTACAGCAATCTAGTTCAGCTCACTGTATTATCAGCCAAATACTTTCAAAGAGAAACCAGAAAGATCAGAATACAATGGCTCATTATAAATGGAAAGAATAATCTAAAATTGAAAAAGTAAAATTCACTAAATACAAGTTCGGCTATCAGGAAGGCAAAATCAAAGGTGTAAGTACAAAATGAGTAATAACTGAGTTGTCAGACATACTGCACTGAAAGCTGTAAGAGTTGTAGCAGATCACAAATGAAATATGATTCCCTGCTGAGATTTTATAATGAAAGAAAAAGCATCTCTCATTCTGTGGTGTATTAGCAAGAATGGTGTATAAAGGGACAAATTACTTCCTCTGTTAAGGGCTGTTGAGAAACTGGAACTTGGGCAACAGATTTAAAGAACAATCTATAAAAACCTAGTGAAAGACCACTGAAATTAAAGAAAAAGCACATGGGAAGCAGTTGGGTTTATTTGATCTAGAAAACAGAACAGATGGGAAGATGGTAGCAAGCTGTGGCTACCAAAATGTAAGTATAAGGATATTCTCCATAGTGATCAGAGGTAAGAGAAGAGTTACTTTGCAGAAAGTACTTTGCATTCAAGGCAACTACTTAGAGGAAAAACACTTTATTGCTCATTTGTAGCATGAGCAGGTCCTTCCTGGGTGGTTTCTGGCACCTCATTGGCCAGAGATGCTGTAGTTAAAACCAGTTTACCTCCACTAACATGTTCTGTTCTTAAGTTCTCTCCCTGACAAAAATGCTTTTGGTTCTGTAACATAATCTCTGAAACCAGCCAGCCTTTAAGATTAGTGGCTGTTTTATTCATTTACTGTGAAAATGTTTTAAAAGAGATGAATTTAAATTGTCCTAACTTGAGAGACAATGCAAGCACAAACAGAAATACATGGAAGCTTATTTATTCTATTCATAATTTACTGTGGAATCTTGCCAAGGTGAATTACTTCCTTCCAAAATATTTAGTTGAAGGATGAAACAGATGGGCAGGGATTTTTTCTTGCTATGTGTCTATTAAATTATAATTTATGCCTACCAGACTATGAGCTTTGTCCAGCTGGGAACCCATACATATGCAGATTCGGTTCTACGAATAGATTATATGCTTAGTAGGTAAGTCAGTGGGTATAAATCGAAAATCAACACAAAAGAACTTAGAAAACAGACTAAAATCAAAAGATATGCTGACATAATTTTAGAACAAATTCCAGTGGAATTAGCTTTATATAGTTTTGGAACTAAAATAGATTTTTCTCCAGCAGAATCTTTGTTAAGCCTCATGGGCCTAGTCTTGTTGCAGAATAATCTAGCATGTGTTAATTGTGTGGTATATTTGTTATGTTCCTCAGTGAAAAAAAAATCACCTAAAAAGGCTGCTGGGCCACAATATTTTGATAAAGAATTCTGCTTGTAGGTATTACCAATGAGTCCAGACGCAAACTATACCTGGAAATTGAACATGACAAAGTACAAAAGAGGGATAAAGTAGAATATTTTCCTTGATAGTTAAAGAGATATTTAAAAGTAAGCAAGCTTTATTACAATAATCAGTCTTGCCTGCAGTTGCATGAGGGTTTAATATTGTGCAGAAGTTGATCCAATAATCATATACATAAAAAACCAATAATCCTGTTGCAGTTAATCAGGTCCATTCAGGAAAAAAGGTAAGTGAACATATTCCTACAGTCAAAGTTTATGAGTACCATGGGAACAATTGAGTGTTCCCATCCCAAGAATGAAATAGAAGGGTCTTGTCAGCTTATTGAGGTTTCTTCCAGAAAAAGGAGGAAGAAAGATCTGAGGATCTGCCTCAGGATCTGAGGCAGAAACAACAACAACCAAAAGTATTTTAAAATATACCCCTTTCATTTATGCTTAGTGAAGACATCTGATGGTATGGTCTTGCTGCCATGAGATTGATTCAGAGCAGCTTGGGATATTCGACCTAAATTCAGCTCAGAATAACCTGATTTTTTTTGTAAGAAATGTTGTTCATTCAGCTAGTTCTAACCATCTCTCATGTTTATGTGTAAGCTGTGTTGTTATGCAAATTTGTTTTACTGAGTTTTGATGATGAGGTCATAACCCATTGCTTTAGAGAAAAATGCTGTGTCAGTCAAGAGTTTTGAATGGAGAATGTTATTTTCATTTATTGTAGGAAAATTAGAACATAAGAAAATAGTGGTGGGGTTGTAAATATGCTAGGAATGCTTTATCTTGTCTGTGTGACTTTTAGATCTTAAATTTTAGATCTGCTTGGTTCCACATTTCTTACTCAAAACCTCAGAAAATCCAAACCAAAACAATGTCTATCAAATTATTCTGTTTTGGGATTTTTATCTCAATGGTATGGAATTTTTGCAGCATGTTGACCTAAATAATGAATTAATATCCTAGCTTCCTTTTGAAAAGTGAAATACAATATGTCTGAATTAGGAATATCTATTTAGTTGTGTTTGCAAACATGTAAATATTCATTTGATTCATTAAAATTCTTCCATGCTGGATATCTGATCTGCCATGAATTTTTCTTATGTTTCTACAAATATATTCAGTCCCAGTTTAGTAAAAATGTGTCCCAAAATTAAAGGAATTTCAGCAGATGCTTATTTGACTACCAGTTCTTGTTCTGTGTAGCTTGTATTTGGAAATATGTGCAGAATCTTACCTTCCATTTCAATTATATGGAAGCTATTCTTTTTGCCTGAATAGATATTGTGTGCTGTGGTTTAATGAATGGGCTATTTAATCAAGAACTATCAATTGTCCAAATACCTGAAAAAGATTGAGTTCCCTCTTACACAGTTGAACTCTACAGGAGGGCTTTCACAGTAATCAAGAAGAGGGAGGTCATCAAACAGCACAAAATTTAGACATAGATTAGATTCACATTTTATGTCATACCAGTTGTAAAAAAATTTGGTTTAATTAAGGAGGAATTGCTACTAAAAAGGGGCAAATTCACATTAAATGCAGGAAAGCAAATTGTTAGAACTCTGCCAAACTGATCATGGAAAAAGATTTTCCCTAAATTGAGTTTATGACTATTTTAGCTTAATGTGATTACTATTCCCAGAGAATATGACAATGCCTTTTGCAGGTGGTGGGATTTGATACTGTTTTAGTCCATGAGAAAGTCTGTTCTCAAATTTAAATAGGTACCTAGTATTAAATACTGAAATCTATACTTCAAATTTAGCTGCATTTTTCTAGTGAAATATGTCCATGACCGTTCTTTGGGACTACCTACAGTAGCCACATATGTGTCCACACCAGTCAATCTATCCTCCAGAACAGAATAGTCACATATTAAGGGGCTCTTGGCAAGATATGACTCCTGAAATATGCTAGGGAGGTACTGGGAGGGTAGCAGGTGGTCTGAAGCACAAGTGGGAGCAGAGTTCTAATAATAGTATTAGTACTCTAATAACGTAGTTATCTAGATCCCTCTAACAATGTAACATACTGCATCAGATTACAAAGCCTGGGATTTGATGGAAAAAGTGACTTTGAATCTCTGATTCCCACTGTCTGTATCTACATTTGAATATTTGGCCTATAGTTTTGCCAAAAGCAGATTTAAGGGAGATTTGTGCATTCCTCAGCTGCTTTAGGGGCAGGCTGGGAAAGAATTTCTATGGGGTCAAAAGTGGTGGAAGTCTGTAGATCCAAGCAAGGATGAGTCTTCCAACAATTATGAGAGGACTGAGAGAACTGTATCTTTCACTCATCTGTGACTCCAGGAGGCTGATGTTGGCTCTGGAACTAGTTAACAAAAACAGGCCTATATTGTACAGAAAAAGGTCAAGAATTCCTCTAGTGATTCCATCCTCAATGTAATGATGCTGACAGCAGTAGAGAGGCAGCTCTATCCACACACTGCTGTCTCCAAGGTGTGCAGTTGGCTTGTCCCTGGCAGCACGTGGTTTAGCACTTCTGCAGGTGCAGACAGGTAAGCTTTCAATTGACTCACTCAAGAGACATACTTGGAGATAAATGATGCTGTTACACAGGTCTGCCGCCTGCTGCCATGTCTGAGGCTGGCCAAAAGGGGTGCATGCTGCTGGGATGTGAGGAGTGAACACTGTTAAATAGCTAAGACAGGGATTTTAGAAGCTGGTCAGTGAATATAGTGCTGACATTGGTCTCCAGAATGAAAAGCACTGGCCACCTGTGGGCCAGTTTTGAGATGCTGTCATGGAAAGCTCACCATGGCACTTTTGTGTGAGGACATAAGAAGGATCAAACTGGGTAGAGTAGGAGTCTCTCCAGCCGGGTGGTTTGTCTCCAAGAACAGACACAAGCAGATGTCCAAATGTGCAATATCGTAGGCTGCCGAAGAATCATTTTTTAATGGGTGTTTGGCTGAATGCTTATTTGTGAGCAGCTTGTGTTTGAGTGAACAGTTGGGAAATGGTTGTCCTTTAACAAGAATTCTTAGCTGTCATTCTCATGTTTGAAACATTTTATCTGGACATTTGAGAAGCAGAGTTTTTGTATGTGAGACAAGAAAAACATTGTGTGAAAAGAGCTCTATGTGAAACTTACAAAATCAAGACAGTTGGAAGAAGAAGGAAAAGGTTTGAAATTGAGTTAAAAGTGAAGCAGCAGTTGTTTCAGCATAGAGCCTGGCTTTGCCTTTCATGTTACATGGAAGGTGAACGGTTGAACCTGAATTTCTCTAAGTGTGTAAAAATGGCACATATTTATACTGATTTATGGTAGAAGGAGCTATGTATCAGAATTAGATATATTAGATATTCCCTAAGGATATGAGGCTTAAGGGATTACTTTCTCTCCTTCTCTGCTTGTCTCTACCTGTTTCCCTTTCTGCCATCCTCTTTCATGCTTCCGAACTTCCTAATCAGCATATCAGCTGATTTCACAGTGTTAGTAATGCAAAGATAATATGTTCACATTATTATGTTCATCAAAATGGACAATGGAATAGTCCAAGCAGACCTCTAAAGTCCTCTTTCTGAAAGAGAATCTGATTTATGAATGCAGCCCCCCAGAGACATAAGGAAATCCACAGCAGAGAACAATTATGAGTGCCCTAATTGTGAATAAAGCTTTAATCAGATATCATGACTAATTATATGCTAGAGAATCCAACTACAAGACCTGAATTCATAAACCAGGCTTCATTGCTTCCTCTGCTAGAGGATCTTAAAAGGAATATATGCCTGTTAAGAGGATGGGGCTGCTGATAAGCTTTGTTGAAAGACTGCTGTAGAGGGACATTGCTATTTTGGTAAACAGAGTGAGGAAGAGCACCATACTGTCTGGGTTAAAAAATAATGGTGAAGTGGGATATTTTGAGAAACTTTTAAAAACCAGAACGCATTGTGAATGAAAACCCACAGAAGCAATTAGCTTCAGAGGAGATAACAAAGCTTATTATCATGTATTCTTCTGTCCATAGGGTGTAGTGTCATACAATGGAGATATTAGAACAATGAAATCAACAATGCCTTGAAATTAATGTTTCTGGACTTCACAAGCAATTTCAATTATATTATGCTAATATGTTAAATTGGGAAAACAAAAGCTATGTAAGACTTTTAGATAACATTAGGGTGTACTGAGCTGGTAAGTGAATGAAGGGAATTCTCCTGTAGTGGGAATAAGTGACTGAGAAACTCTTAAAGAATGTAATTGGGAAATGCTCTGAAACTAAGCAATCAACCACTGGGAGAACAATAAGAAACCACTACAAGACCCAAGACACTACCAATAAGGGACTCCCTTGGGGAGCAAGATGGAAAAGTTATCAAAAATTTATGAAATTTTGAAGATGGTGTGACTGAGCATCTCAAGCACCGTGTAGATGTCTAGTCACTCAGATTCAGGAAGGATAAATTCTTCCTAGCAGCTAAGAATATCAGGGGATAGCAAACCCATGATGTGGAAAGCAAATAGAAGAACAAACTAAAAATGGAGACAGGATGCAACACTATGGAAGCACATCATGAGCCTAAACTTAGGGAGGAGAAAAGTATTTTCCCTCCTAAGATAAAGAGAAATGCTCTCACAAGATGAGACAGACTTTCATGAGAAGGAATGTTCTGACTTAAGAAACTGAGATTTCAGAGCAGCAAAACACCTTCAAAAGTAATTTTAAGCATAAGTATGATTTGGACGCTCAGATTTGCTGAGAATTGCTAGTTCTGGGTGTCCTGGCCTAGAATGTGTCCTTATCAGTCAAGTCTTAAATCTTCCATATCATGTTGCCAGCAACAGTATGAAAAAAAGAGAAGGCTACTAAAAAACCAATTGGTAGGAAGAAGACAACTCTCCCTTCAGTAAGGGTTTTCCAAAACCTTAAATGTTTCACTGATGACAGGATATAGTTGTCTTAAAAGGATTGTGCTGAGAGTTTAAGAGAATAATCTTTGAGACATTTTAATCAATGTTGTGATGAACTGTAAAATTATGCATTAATATCCACCCCGGGGAGGTGCTCCCAGGTGACTTAGTCACGCCCTTCACTGTGGATTAAGAAATTTAGAAAAGTGCCTAAGGCCTGTTTTCTGACTGACTTTCATGGAGGATTCTAGAGATTTTCTGAGTTGAAAGGTTTAGCAGATCCCTTGGAGAAGTGCAGTGGTTTGAAGTGAGTTTGCTCAGCTGCTGGGCCAGTGCAGACAGGGGTTTGTATTTTTGTACAGCCTTGCTGTACAACAGCTGAGCTTCTTCACTCTGCTCATGACTGCAGTGGGTTGTGCAGACAGCCCAGATAGCTCAAGTGTAATGTCACTCATTAACTCTGCCTCAGTTCTCTAATGCAAAGATGAAAACATGATATTTATATAATAAGTTCTATGTAAAAATAAAATGTATTTATAAAATAAAATATTTATTAAAGGCACCAGTTTTTCTGGAAAGTAAAGGCCGTAATTCTGAAAACACTTGTGCAGATGCTTTACGTAAGTGTGAAAAGAGTCTCAAAACCATTTAAGCCTACAATTTGCAACATCAAAGGAAAACATTTTAATAGATGCTGAAGGGTCCCCAACTCTTTGATCTCCTTGGTTGAATGGGACTGGTAGCTGTGAGAATTATTATCATTTTGGTGCACATTCCTGCATATTTTTGCTGATAAGATAGAGCTCATAAACTATATTTCGATTTACAAATACATATTTGAGCCTTACAAGAAAGATAAATGAGCTCCGCCTTGCTATACAATATGTTTATCTGCAAATGCATTCATCTTGAACACAAACTAAAATTTAATGCATCAGAGACATGTAAAATCACTACAAAGATTAAGGTTTTGATTCTGTAATTTTTGTAAGAGGTTTTGAGTGATCATATTAAGTGCCATTGCTTACAGAGCTTTTTAATATAAAAAAAAAATGGAAGATAAAAGAATTTTTCAGACATCCAACATAGAAGACTTGAAAAATAATGGAAACAAAGAAAGCTGCTCTTTTGAACACATTCTGTTGTTGACCTAGCTCTCATATGGCTAATAGGTGGCCTACAGGATTAATCCTGCACACAGGCAGTGCTATCCAGCTCTCAGGAATGCTTGGAGATACATCTGCACTTTATGATTTCTGGGAAGATTGTGCAGGGTGCTGGAGAGTTCTGTGGATTCAAAGAAGCCAGAAGTGCCAGACAGATCCTAGATTGAGACTCGAGGGCTGTGCTGAGACAGAGCTGATAAGCTTTGCTGTACACAGCCTGTTTGTGCAGATATCACTGTAGTAAATTATATGTTATGTCTAAATGTATTTTGGTTGTTCTTTCTCCTATTAATCAGGGAGTATTGGATAATGGCCTAAATTATTATCCTGTGCTATTGGTCTGTCCCTTCAGCATTGCTCGCTGTCTTTGAGCTCAAGACTGGACTGGTATGGTATAAGCATATGACATCTTGGATCTACATTTAAATAAAAGTTTCAAGGGTAAAACCGCCCCTCTGGATGTAATGGTAACATCCAGCTGATTGCAGTGCAATATATTTGTTTGACAAGCAGAACTGATTAAACAATCACCCGATTGCCCATGTACCTTGTTACATTTCATGTCTGTGCATTAAACTCAATGTGAATTAAATCTAATCCAGTGACAAGGAAAGGGCAGTGGCATAAGGGTATAGGGATCACTACTTCAAGATTACAGAGCCTTATATTTGTAGCTGGAAATAGATTTTTTTTTAATGTCAAAATGCAGACCGAGAATGTAAAGATACACAGTCAGTGTAGAAGGACAGGGCATGATATGTCTGAGGAAGCCACATGGATATAAGATGAATAGAATATCAGAAACTCTGGTAACAGGACGGGGCAGCTTAAAAAGCAGAGTGAAGTTCATAACTTGACAGTGTGTACGTCTTAAAGACAGAAATCAGCCATTAAATGATTGCTCCTGTTGCAGGAATAATGTAATTGTGGTATGGCAACAGTCTCTGACTATATAGAAATTATTTTGCAACCATTTGCAACTCTTCCATATTGATTTACCATATCCCACTGAGTATGTGTTCTTCACACATGAGAGAATTCAGATGACAGAAACCAAGAGAAGAATGAAAATTAAATAGACAATAGTTTCCTCATTCAAGAATCCTGTCATAGGAAAAAAGACTCCTTTAGAAAAAAGCCCCATTTCAGAAAACAGTGTTAAAATTAGTATGAAATTTATCAAATTAATTTTATTTAGCAATTACTGTAATCTTAAGTTTTTGATTAAAGACAGGAATTTTGAGTAATTTTGATCTTTCATAAACCATCAATTAGAACATCATTAACAACTAATTTTGACTGAAGAATGAAACGTAATAATTTTTCACATTTCAACACAGGTTGTTTTATTTTCTTTCCTTCCTCTGATTCATTGTACATCAAAATCAATTGTAATAACAATTGTTATTGAACTGCAAGCCACTAAGTTATTTTTTAATGTTATCTTAGATTGAACTAAAGATGAAAACACTCTGAGTAGGTGAGCTGAGATACTCTCAGACCCCATTTACTTTTTCAAACTTGTGACTACCTTGTATATACTGGAAATTTAGGAATTCAATTCTCTTCTGTACACCTACCTGTAAAAACCTGTTCTGAGGTATCTTAAACTACCACCAGGTCTTTGGTCTAAAGGCTTGTTATTCTATCCAAAGGGTTTATCAGAAATAAAATATATGTTGAGATATATTTCTTGTGAGGAGGCTTCTGTTTTTAGTCTGTGTGAGAATTGAGTATTTTGTATTTTGAGTGTTGCTAGCCTACTCTCAGGCTCACTGGTAGCACACTTATTTCAATAAAGTGTTTTGTGCTGAAGTGTCAGCCTGTGTAGAGCTTATGAAGAGCTTATTGCTCGTTTCACTGCATGAAGAAGTTGTGCCAACAATGGTGTTATCACCTAGAGATGTAGTTTCAGCATCTGTAATAGCCACTATTGCTGGCAGGGTAAGAAACCTGCACACCTTCTATGCCTGACCCTTTTCTCTTTCGGGTTTCACTTCAGTGCTGTGCTTTTAAAAGCATATCATTAAGCTGACTGCTTCTGACATTCAGGGCAGAGACCTGGCCTTCCAAACACACATGGCTTTGTTGGCATATCCAGGGGAAGTTTGTGAGAAGTAGAAATGGATAATTTAAGAAAAAAAAGCCTGTTTTAAAGACAGAAAATTGTATGTTCTGCCCTAGATTGAATTTTTGAAGTGGAATTTAAATGTAAGAATGTGAAAGGGTTTTGTGTGTGTGTATATGTGAGTGAAATGTGGCAGGAACTTCAGTCACATGTACTATTGAAAAGTCAGTCTGTCTCTGCTCTTGTCAAGGATGAGTTCAAGATGATGATAAGTTTGCTTTAGGTAAATGGCAGGAGTTAAATAAACTTTTAACGAATGTATCCAAATTAACAAAAGTTTATTAGCTCAAGAATGAATTTGCATGTCTGGTAGGAAGGGAAAGGATTTTTGAAGACTCCTTCAAGCTGCACAGCAGTCAGACGTAATATTATGTCTTGGATAAACTACAATTTCTGTGACAAGATGGTCTTTTCTACTGGAAATACTTGCATTATTTATTACATTTATTTCAGTGGCATCTATTTTCATTGTTTGCATATATATTTAGAAATAAAACTGACACCATTGTTTTAACCATTTGCTATCTTAGATACAGTTAATCTCTGCAAATGTCAGTTATTTGTACAGTAGATAAAGCAATGGAATATGACCATGTAAATTACTATTCCAGTCCTTGTAAAAATTTTAAAGATCATTGTTAAAAACAAGGCAAAGTAACCTCAATTATAGTATCATATTCATTCATCTGTGCTGGTTGCTGCACGTAGTAAAAACTCATACAACAGTCTGTATGAATTCAGTCTGACCCTGGGCATTTACAGGAATTTGACGTTCAATAGCTTAAAAAGAACCAAAATTCTGTTTGTGAGATCTCTGCCAGAAGTCAGTGTTATGAGCATCAACAATCTTGAGATCAGGGTCTTGATGAGAAGTATCAAAAGAAGAAGTGGGACATCAGACCTATAAAATAATGATCAAAGACTATAGTACACTTGGAATGTTCTCTTTTTATTTTAAATATACCTATTACAATATTATGTTAGGCTTATATAGAGCACTATTATTTACATGAATCAGTGTTTACTTTTTAGGGAGAATTCCAGTGCTCAATAAATAAGAGTCAATGAGCTGCTCGTTAACCATCTTGGAATCAGTGTTGTGAAATATTAATTTCCCATAAATGGTGAAAGTCTTTGAAATAATTATGGTTACCTGTAGTTTCATTCAGTAGATATCTTCAGTCTCAATTAAATTATGTTGAAAACTCTGAACATAGCTATAGGTAATCAGAAGAAAGTTCAACAACAACATCATATTAAAAAAAATACCACAAAACATCAGTGGTTGACCTCTACATTTTCCAGATGCATCTCAGGGTGATGGTAGTGTTCAAAGGGAGCAAAAACCCAGTTTTTGGTTGACTCTCTGATATAAAATGTCTAGATCATGGGGCAAAATATACAATCACTAATAAATAAAAAATACAGCTTTTCACAAGATCTTTCAACATGGCATCTTAAAATGTGTCTGTAGAATGATTTCTGTTAATTTTATTAAGATTCAATTTGCCATGTTTACTCTTTCTTACACATGAATTTATGCATTATACATATACTATATAAGACACATAAAAGTTGTGAGTACAAGGAATACCATTAGCTGGGAACATGAAGAAAGGGCTCCTATCAGATCTCACTCAATGTTACGTGTATAAATTCAAATGTACAAGAAAGGGACTTTGGTCCTGATCTTGCACTAACACAATAAATGTAGTCCCCACATTTCTATGTACAGAACTTACTCTCTCTGCTGAGATTGTCCCAGTCCTGCCTTGACAACCACCCCATTTTCATGTGACCCATCACAGAAACTGAGTTTGAATCAGGACAAACAGCTTGTTTTTTTTCTCCTAATCCTCATTAATGTACCTCAGAGGTCAAATCCATGGCACATGGCACATTATTTAAGTGACTGCATATCTATGACGTTCAGCTATGGCACACAGTTTTGTTTCCTCAACATACACAAAGACAGCAGGGAAATGCAGCTCGTAACTACCAGGCATTTATCCTAGAAAATGTGACATTGTCATCATTATTGGACTAGAAACTTATGTTTATTGAAAGTGTGCCTATTTTTCAACAAAACATCATTGATTTTAGTATCATTACAGTTTGGCAAAGAAGAGCTTCTGAATTATCTCTGTTACAGATTTGAATCTCTGGCACATTTAAGACACTCACCCACCTATTCAAATAATATTTTAAAGCAAAATTAATGTTTGATATAAAATAACAGTTGTGTTGCAAATGTGGAAAAATAGTCTACAAAAAATAAGTATAAAAGTGATCTCAGATTTATGAATATGTTTCATATAAACAAGTCCAGGTGAATAATCTGTGTTAGAAATGGCCCATAGGCTGTGTCACAACAGAACATTTTCACAGTTTACAATAACACAGTTAGAATCACAATGTAATGACACCTTATATCAGAAAAATAGTATTTTACAAACTATACATTTGGCATCTATTTTTAGATTTTTTTTCTGTTTCTTTTTCAGTTCCTTTTTTCTTTTTCCTTTTTTAACATTTTCTTACAAAATAGTGCAAAATTACAGTGCGTTCATAGAAGATTTTGCAAATCCTAATAAAAAGTCAGTATACTTAACTGTTTTGTTCATTCACTGGAAACAGTTTGGCACATTAGGATTTCGTATAGATGGAAAAGCTTCTCACTTGCTTCTTTTCAGTGTATCCACGGATTCTTTAAAACATTAAATTACACCAAGGGAGTTAACTTTCCAAACTTTTTAATCTCAGCTCTTATGTGTGTTACAAAGTGGCAAAGAAAATGTAGGTTTTGTAATTAATTTATTTGCCAAACAGCATATATCAGGCTGGCTTTTCTTAAGATATTATAAAGAAATTGATTGATGGGAACATTTTCCTTCTGGTGACTGCTAAAGTGCTTATTTATAGTTTCAAGGTTCTATAGGAAATGTGTCCCAACTTTACATATATGTGTGTAGGTTTAACATATATCTTTCAAATTTCGCTATCAAACATGTTTCTATGTCTGGATCCAACTCTAGGCTATAACAAGCCAGGCGGATAAAGTTTAATCAAATCCTTTTTTCTACTGAACTAATTCATAATAAAGAACAACGAACAGTTGCTTTTGCTGCCAATTTGCAATGATTAAATTATTTTCCTGCTAATTATTTACTTAAGAATGTTAATGAGGCGTTCCCCCATTTATCAAGAATTCATTTGTACAAGCTGGCACCACACCTCAAAAAAGGCTAATTCTCTTATTACTTGGAACAGCAAAGTCTTCTGCATTCTCATAAACAGGCAGGGTACAGGCTACAGGAGTGAGAGTGTCTTAAGCCACCCTGTGAGTGTGCCATGAAATGCACAGAGGATGTCAGATGAGTCTTAACTCAGTTCTTTGCCTTCCTTGGCTGAAAGCAGCAATGCAAAACCTGAGAGCACAGAATCATCTACTAGAGATTGCCAAACACTGGTCTGTACCAACCAACTCTTAATTCAGGCTGTGAGCCTGGGGGCGAAAGGCTCTCTGCCACATGAGTGAATCTCTGAACTATTCACTGCACAGAGACGGTTGTTTTCAGTCAATTGTGTGCAGCAGAGAATATGGGGACACAAAAGGTTGCCAATTAATTACATTTGCAATAGAGTAATGAAGTGACTTCCTCCACTACGAAAACTGCTGGATGATGTCTCTAGGCCAAGTTATTTCTCACAAGTTGATGGTTTTATCATCTGTATCACCCTGTAGCAATAGTGCCGTGAATTAAAATTACCACTGCATGGTTTATTTAATCAATTTATTAGTATTTCTGTACCTTTTATGAGCATATCTAAGCAGCGTGCTTTTTACATTGATTCTCTAAATGTAGAACTGGCCATAGCACTAACTAGATATTCAAATATTAGAAGGAAAATATCCATGAATAAGACAGGGGTTTTTTACCCAAGCCATTTCACCCTTGGCTCAATCCTTTGTTATTAGCATAGGAATCTCCCAAATCACCTGCTAAGTCTGGTAGAAAATTTGCCCAAGCAAGAAGCAAAATATAGAGGTGAAATAACTATTTTGTATGAATCATATCGATTGATTTCTAACATTTTAAAATCACTTTTATTAAAAACAAACAAAAAAAAATTGCCAAAACAGAACTGTCAGCCAAAATTAATGAAAAAGCCCACCAGCTGGTAAGTAGGTATGCAAATACTTCCCCTGGACTCTTCTCAATAACGTACTAATTTTGACCAAAGAAACACTTGAGTATTTGTTTAATTTTCACTGCTAGGTTTAAATAGGTCAGAAGATTCCTTGTCAGCCTACACAGAGACACCTCTTGTTCCCACTTTGCACACACAGTGATTACTCACAGTCTCACCTAGAATGAACCAAATACTTTCCTCAGAGGAAAACCAGGTATGGCTGAGACTGACTCTCTGTAGGGCACACTGAGGCCAGATTTTAGGACATGAGCAGGTTTCATGTTTTCATCCTTGGACAGTCTTCAAAATACTATCTCAGCATCCTCAGCCATTCAGGCTTCTTTATGTCCCATGGAAGTTCAGTGACCCTGCATACCATGGGCAGGCTGCAAGCTGGGGTGCTGTGCTGATGGGATGGCCTGAGGTGGTGGGGGCACATTTAGTATGCCAAAGCAGAAGAGTTGGGCCAAGATTTAGTGGTTAGACACCAGATCAGAATGAATCCAAGGTTTTCAGTGTGGACTACTCACTTACTACTCAGCCCTTCTTTGCTCATTATGTAAATTATGCAAAAGAGGCTGCACAAATTGGTCTCTGATGTCTATAGCTCACATTCTTTGGCACAATTCCTAAAGGCAATGAAAACATTCTCTGGAGCCACAGTGCATTAAAGCTTTTAAGATGCTCTTAAAATTAAGCACTTGCTTAAGTTTATGTCATCTGTATACTCTTAAGGTCTTTTTGAATCGTGTCCAGAAAGTGTTGCTGCATGAGGACTTATAAATCAAAAAAGAAAATAAGAATAAAGATCCTTGAATCTAGATAATAAATATAATTATCTTAGTGACAGACTCTTCTCTTCTCCTGAAGAGAGCATTCTGCATCTAATAAAAAAGAAAATACAAGGCCAACAGGTGTCCCATTCTTGAATAAACAGGAACAGTTATTGGTTATTTAACTGCTTGTTTAGAGATGGGAGACAATTATGTGGTTTTTTTCAGGCCTACTTTGAGAAACAAACATGAGCAAGTAGTTCTTTATTGTGTTCCGTGGTGTCAATTTCCTATATCTTGCTCATCCTACTTGAGCTCTACAAAATGAAAGGAAAACTGCTTTAGAAGGATCTTCTGCCAATTTTGTCTTATACCTGTTCTCATTCAGTGGGGTAGCAATGCATGTGCACTTTATATTTTTTCTAGTTTGGGTCTTATTTTCCACACTGAGAAAAGCAGTAATGTTGATAACTCAGTGCATGACAGAGAGCCTAAAAACATCCAAAGTAAGCCACTGTAAAAGAAAGAATGGTGATTACCCTCTGTCTTCACTGACTGCTTAGTTAACTTGTGATGAGTGCAACTCAAGACTCTTGTGGGCTAGCAAACAAAATAAACTGAATGTCTGAAAGAAATTTGTTAGAATTGATGTGATTTCCCAACTTCTAGTTCTCTTTTCTGGTACAATTATCTTCTTTTGCTAGTGGTACCAAAGCACAATACCTGTTTTGTCTAGTTCCATGTAATTTACCCTTCCACAGTTGGTTGAGTTTGCACATTCTCTTTCACAGTGATTTGTTATTTGAGTCTGTTTGTGCTTGCTGTTCATGTAGAGTAGATCACAAAAGAAGCACAGACCTGACAAAGCTGAATGTCAGATACAGACTGGAAGCAGCCTTAGGTGAGTTAAGTGTCTAGGTCTAGGTAGGCAGTCTTTATGCACGCATGGAACATAGATGTTTTATATCCATTGCTTCACAACATTTATTACATAGCCTGGACATGCCCAAAAATGCTTCATCTTCTGTCAACAAAGATCTTTATATCCAGACTGCTTAAGGCCTGATACCTGCAGATCACCTTAAAATCTTCATAAATACTGGCTCAATTTTGTTCCAGCCCTTACTTTTCAAGAATGCCAGTGAGGCATTAGGGTCATGTATACTTTTTCGGGATTTGGTAATGATCCTTATGCATAGTTCTGGATTAGATTTCTCTACTGTTTTATTAATCTTTGAAGCAATTTTAGCAATGTTTCCTGAATGAAATGAATGCAAGCCTTGTGTGGAGCTTCTCTTCTTATGAAGAGACCCACACTCTTTCCAGTTCCATCAAAAGATTTTTGCATTTCTTAAAAATCAGCCTAAGATTAGCCATGCTGACTGGATCCTGTGCTTACAGAGGTGAAGACGTTACTTACAGGATTAAAATTCAGTGTGTATTTCCAAGCTTTCCCGTGTATACACTGACCAATATTTGCAGTAACACTGACTATATCTTATATATGCTTGCTTGTTATTACTATAAGGACTTAGCTGAACTTGCTGCCAAGAAATCAGTTTGATTTGAGCTAAGGCCTTCTAACACACAGAACAACTCTCATGATCTGAAGTGAGGAATGAAGTAAAGGATTTTACACATTCACTTTTCACTGAGGTCAATGCAAAGGACTTCCAAATTCCAGCACTGAGGGAATCAGGTTATTGAACCAAACCAGTGGTATGTTCAGTCACTGAGAATTTCACAGTCCTGAGAACAAAATGTCATTATATCCTGTAGGACAGACTATAAGCTATGGCCACTTGCCTTCAAAATGATAAAATACTACTCATATTACATGCATGTCAGAAGTTTGTTTTCAGAAGACTCAGTTTCCTCGTATTGCATTAATTTTCAAGGTAAGCTCATCTTGCTGTATACTGGAATGCTGGTGAGTTTAGGTGATTCACAGTATATTGAAAGCTAGCTGGATCAGAATACAGCTTTTGAAACCATAAGGAGAGCAGAAGTGATTCTATAACTTTTCCATGGGGTTTTGAGTTCTAGAATTTTAACTAATTACTCTTATAGCCTTCTGTGTTTCTATTCCAGTCTGGAATAAAAAGAAAATAAAAATCTGACAAGTCGCATTGTCTTTTGCTAAATATTTATCATTTATCTCTCATTTCCTTACTTCAGCAAATTAAATCTTGCCTGTAAATTTAATCTTAGTTACTTGATTGACTACTTTGCTTGATCAGGGTCTTATACATCTCATAAGCATAAGTCTTTCCAGTGTTTAACTTTTTTCTTTTTTTCCAGTAGCAGGTGTGATTTGCAGCACTTTAACCTGAAAATCCAAGCTGATTTGCTTTCATTTGATACCAAAACAGACCCACGTCTTTAAACCAACCTTGTATATATGAATATATGGTAATCAGAAATTTGTCTTAGCTGAAAGAAAGAAGTAGTAAAATCAAATGACACATGTTTAAAGCAGACGTTTTAAACAGTTGTCACAATCATCACAATTTTGTGTTTGCTATTAGAGCAAATTTAATACTTAAAAACCTACTTATATTATCAAATATTGATAGCAGTTGTTGCTCTGAAGAGTGCATGTTTAATACCACTCAGATAAAATATTTTCAACCCCCCAAATTCCTTAGCTTAATAAATTGAAAGGTTATATGTCAGCCTGATAGCTCATTTACTGAATTCAGCATATTTCTCTCAGAAAATTGATTTAGTAATTTTTTTCCCCACATTTATGTGTCATAACATCAAGTTGTCCAGCTACAGTAATAATTCAAGAGATCTTTGCAGAATTGGGGAAAAATTCACTATTATTCAAGAAATTGTATGAGATAGCTTTCTAAAATTTGTCAGCAAACTGCTTCTAAAAATCCGTGATTACCAGCTGAATTCAGTACATGAGGCTGATGTAATTGAACATCTTTGTTAAAATCTATTTATCTCAGTGTAACACTACTTAAAGCCCTAGTTCAGGCAAAAAATACTTGAGACACATTGAGGGCCAAGGGTGTGCTGCACTTGAATATACTCAAAAATTGGATGAATCTGAGCTTTGGTCACCAGGATTGGCAGTTTTCTCTAAATCTGATTTCTTTTTTCTTCAGAGTGTAAGAAGAGATATATTCCTGAAGCAACATAATGGGCCCATTTGTTAGGAAAGATTTTTAGAAACAAAGACTATCCACTATTTGAATACATTTAAAAAACCATAATTCTAGGTTCACTGCCCTTAAAAAGAGGGCAGTTAATCACACTTCCATAATGTTAGGTATTGTACTCTACTGTGCTTTTAAATGCAAGATGTACATGTGAAACTTTACTGTCTTTTGAAGTATTACACACATTTCTGTCTGGAACAACAAATTATGTTTTAAAATTTCTCTGACATTTAAAAATAGTTTCCTCATTTTCCAAATAGGTTAAACAACAAAGATAATGTTAAAAAGAAAAAAAAACAACAACTAAACAATTGTTAAAAAGGACTACTTCAAGTGTAAGACCGGGACATGTTTCACGGAAAATGTGGAAAATCTTGTTTTAAATTTATAATAAGCAATCAAATACTCTTCAGTGCACATAATTAGTGTCTCTATTATGATTTGAAACTGAGTACTGATGACTGCTGCTGCTGATCTTTTAAAATCTCTTACAAAATATAAATAGGATAGCCAAGAGAGAATAACTGATAAACCATGACATGAGAATCTCTTTTCCTTCCTTTTTTTCTCTTTTCCTTTTCTCTCCACTTGGACTGAAGTCTTTTCTGGCTTCTTCAAAAAAGTGCACACATAAGCACACGCCCACACACACCCTCCACAAATTAATTCCAAAACCATTTTTCTAAATTTCCAATGGACTTGTATTCCTGGTGTCTTTTCACGTGATCACAAGCAAGACATGCATGTGATTCCCAGAACCTAGGAAGATGCACTGAAAAATCCTTCTTCCAGTTGAAATAACTAAGATACATCTTGTTATTTTTGTCAAGCATCAGAAGATACTCTGCCAGCTCTCTGGGGGAGAGAAAATCTTCCACATGTATGAAAGAGTCTGCTGGAATGTAATTCTCATAATTTTCTCTGGAAGGGCCCAGTACAACTGGCACCGATCCAGCCAGAAGAGCATTGTAAAGTTTCTCAGTAATGTAATCTTTGTGGATTGAATTTTCAAAGGAAAGGTAGAATTTGCACGTGGAGATAGTTGGAATCAAGTTTTTATCATTGACGTAGTCTCCGAAGGCTTGTCCGTACGTGTGGATTTCAATGTATTTGCTAAGCTCGTTGTAATACTTGACTCGGGCGTGCTCAGGGTTCCAGTTACTTACAACCCAACAGACCAAATTTTCCTTACTTGGTACTTCAAATGTGAAGGAACTTGTACCAACCATCATGAAGCCATAAGGCACCTGGATATCTGAATCACGCCGGTAAGTCAGGGTCAGGTTAAAAAGGTGTTCAATGCCACTCTTCTGTGGAGTATGAGTTGGAGACTCCAAGTTCATCCAAATCCACTTCTGGAATGGTGGCCTGGCTTGCTGAGGTAAATTAGCCAGATCCCAGCTAATGTCTCTGTGATGAATGAGAACAGCGTGGGATTTGTTATATAGCGAGCGGTCAATAGTCAGGTGGCACCCAGGGATATTGAACATGGTTTGGCAGGATGTTAGATCGAATGTCTGACCAAATGGCCAAACCCAGATCAAAACAGTAGTTTCATTGAGATTATCAGTTTTGGAAGAAAAGAAGTTCTTCATTTTCAACACTGAACTGGCTGATTCTATAGGACCAGAAATCCAGCTATTTGTTGGTTTGATATAAATTAATATAAATGCCATGAAACAACCAAGGATAATGAAGATAATAAAAAATGGCCGGAAAATTCCTTTAGATGTCGATGTCATAATTTGCTCTGAGGAAAAAAGAGGAAGAGAAAGAGAGAAAATGATATCAGGTATTAAATTACATATATGTCCTGTTAAAACATTATTGCAACAGATAGAATTCAATACCACTGAACTGCAACCTCAGAAATTTCCTTTGGATGGAGAGGGCATGGGTTCGTGCACCCTATGACAAAGTGACAATATTTCTCTTCTTCACATTAAAAGCTCACTGACAAATAAAAAGCAGGATTTTAATATGTCTCATACTTGGTGAATTAGTATATATTGAGAAGTTTTTTTGCTTAGAACCTTGGCCAAGCATTTGGAACACATAAGACAGACAAAATTACCCTTTGATTCTATCCTTGTGCCTGTGTAAAGGATAAAATGCTGCAGATTTGTTGCATTTGTATTTGTGTGAACGTGGAGGACATAGGATCAGAGGACTGAAAAAAGAAGGCATTAGAACTTTAATTGGGTAATCAATAAGACTCTTTTTAGAAAACTAGTTCATGTCTAGTGGGATGTCCATAGGGATGGACATTCATGCCTTCTCCAGGGGACTCCTAAAATACCTAGGGGAGGAAGCACCAATAGAGGATTTCCTTATGCAGTCACATATCTCATATATTTCCCACATAAAGAAAAATAAAGAAAAGTTAATATAAAAGATGTCCTTGCATATTTCATGATGATTTTATGTGTTAAAAATTAGGAAAACTAGAGATCTGCTGCATTGTTGTAAGGTATCCTTTTTTTTTCCATGGGGAGATAGGGCTGAGGAGTTCATATAGTCTCCTTTGTCCTTGCTCTAGTTGTTTCCTGCTGAGAGAAGTGATCAATCTCTTTCCAGAACTACTCTTCCATATGGTTCTTACAAAACCTAACAAAGTTAGGGGTAGTTAATTGCTGACCTTTGATCCTGAATGTAGCCCTAGAACTCACAGATGTTCTAAAACTAAAAGTTAACCACACAGCACCATGGCATACAAGGGAAAAGGAGGGGAAGTCAGTTACCAGAAAAAAGTGTTCTGAATATACTGTCACACTGTAGATCCTACAATGCATTACAATTAATGGAAATTTTGTCCTTCTTTTTACTGCACATTTTTCAATTTTTTGTGCTTTGTTATCTTGGCTAGGTAACCCCACAAAAAATTAATAAAAACCTCACCCCTACAAATAGAAAAATATATAATATTATATAGACATATGTGCATATTTATATATAGATATATAATCAAAGTCAAAGAAAGCAGAAAGTGAATTTCAGGCCTTTTAAACCTTTAAAAACTTTCATAGCTCATCTCTTCCTATCTATGAAATAAGTCATTAAATTCAGAATAAAGACATGGTAGAATGTGATTCAGAGGTCCAGTAATAGCACATAACTTTGCTGTCTTTGTGAGTGCAAAAACTGATGTGTGAGTGTAGCACTACAGTTACAACAGAAATGTTTTCACATTCATTGTTGAGAAAAGGAAAAAGGAGGGAACATCATGCTTAGCTTTACTCTAACACTGTATCTTGAAGAAAAGGGAATTTGCCACAGTATCTTCCTTGGTTTTGGGAAGATGGATGGTCTTAATTCTGGTTTTAGTTATAGTGGTGGGTTAATCTTGTCTGGCTGTCAGATCCACCCAACCACTCTCTCATTATCTCTCCTCAACAAAATATGGGTAGAAATTAAGATGAAAGTCTCTGGGGTTGAGGTAAGGACAGGAAGGTCACTTACCAGTTACTGTCGTAGGCTAAACAAGATTCATCTTGGGGCAAAATAATGTAATTTATTGCCATTTAAAATAGATTTATGTAGTGAGAAACAAAGACAAATATTAAAACAAATTTTTCTCCTCATCTTCTTCCTAGGCTCAGCTTCCTCCTTCATTCTCAACTCCTATACCTCCTACCCGACCCTGAGCAGTGCAGGGGGATAGGGAATGGAGGTTTGTGATCAGTCCACAACTATTCCTCTTGGCTGCTCCTTCCTCCTCATACATTTCCCTTCCTCCAAAATGAATCCTTCAAATGGGATACAGTTCCTTCAGGGAGAAAAAAACAAACCCTTAGCTACTGGGTGGGCTATCCAAGGGATGCTGTTTCTACAGAACACATCCTGTTGCTCTGACATGGGATCCTCCCCAGGCCACCATGGGCTGCAGGGGAATCTTTGCTCTAGTGCCTGGAGAACGTCCTGCTATCCTTCTTCTCCGACCTCTGTGCTCACAAGGTTGTTTCTCATGTTTTCCCCCTCATTCTCCACTGCTTGTACCTTTCTTAAATACCCTTTCCCAGAGGTGCCACCACCTTGGCTGCAGGGCTTAGCCATGCCCTGCAGTGGGTGTGTTGGAATATGCTGGAATTGGCATGGAGTGGTCCCAGCAGCTCTTCAGAGAGGCTGTCTGGCAGTCCCTGCTGCCAGTGCCTGGGCACAAACACCTCCTACAATTAAATCAAAAATATGGTATGCTGAGTCTGGTGCTTTTGTCTAGGCCCTTTTCCTGAAGGATATAGTTTAGCAGGCCCTCTCTGCTTTCAGCAAAATGACCCTGAGTGGACTAAAGGAGGGGAACTGCGTGTCCATGGCTTTTCCACTTGTTCCCATCAGTTTAAATCCCTCTGAGAGAAAAACGAGGCTTTACAGCAACATTACATTGGCTTTTTCTAGCCTGTGTTGATTGTTGCTGGAAAATAAGTCTAGAAGGAAGGTTATGACTTATGAGAGCCTAAGACTGCTTCCTTGTCTTGCTACAGGGAAAGTGAGAATGGGACCTCTAAGGAAGAAGGGATTTAGGTTGAACAGCTCTAGTAGATGCAGCTCAAGGAAAAAGCAAGAGGATCAGCCGATATTAATGTAAAGCTGTTCTTTGTTTCTGTGCTTTTGAAAGCAATACACAGAATAGGTATAACTTATCACTGAACAGATAGTGTGAGCTGAGTTTAGACAATAGATTGGGAAACATATTTATTCACAGGAGCTGATAGTTTTCTAGGGATTGAAAAGGATGATGAAAAATCAGAAAAGGATTTTAACATTGCGCCTTGTAACATAGCCACTCTCCAGTTAAAAGCCCTTTGACTCAAGTCTCTGATGGGGATTATTTTACACTAAGCTCTTCTGCTAACTAATAACAACCCCCTGCATCATCACATGACAATTCTTACTACATAGGAAGTGACCAGATAATATGTATTAAGTTCTGTGCTTGAAATTCCAGTTTGTCCAGACTGTTGCATTTGTGTAGGAAGCTTTTGAACTGTAGAGCCAATGTGAGGATAATCACTTGTTGTTTGTGCTACCCCAAGTACCAATATTAATATTTGACCATGTTAAACAGATGAGTTTACCTATCTTTGTCTCTTCTGGATTAATTTCTTCTCCTGGCTTTGCTGCCCTGTGAATGCATGTCCCCCTTCCTGATCTGGATGGTTCTTAGTTTTTGCCTTTTACCAAAACACTAACCTACATCCACACTGTATAGTCCTTTATAGTCCTGCATCCTTTGGATTAAGGAAACTAACCATTCCTTATGCAGACTCACAGATCCATTAGATGTACTGGCATCACTGGCACGCTTTGCTCTGAAACTACTGCTAATGGGATGGATGGTGGAAAGGGTTCTAACAGCAAGACCCATTAAAAAATTGAATGAGAGTCTTGCAAGGAAGCAGAGGACCTGAGCAGACTCCTAAAAGTAGCTATAGGCTGAGGAGCTGGACAGGATTTTTTCATGAGGTTCTATTTTTGTATTCCATTTTGTGGAATACAGTAATAACTTTTAAGATGTATATTGGGAATAGCAGCAATTTTCATGATGAAGTACTAACAGAATAGATAATTTCTGTGCTTCTAAAGGCAGATTGAGGAACCTATGGAATGGACCAGCAAACTGCTTTCATGGCTTTTGGGACTGAGTCCTGTGCACAGTCAGGCAGCAGTAAGTACAGCAAAGGCATGTGTTAAGCATTTGTTGACAAATATTATTTACATAGCATCATAAAATGGTTTCAGTTGGAAAGGATTTTTTTGAGAAGTAGCCTGTGTGCAGCACTAGGACATAAAGGTTATGGTGCACTAGAATTCATAGATTATTTTTTCCATAATAATCTCCAAAGTGGAGAGTCTTTTCTATAGTTATTTATGCTCTTCTTTTTTGTGTCCATTAACATCCCATTGTAATTCTCACTATAAAGGTGACACTAAGGAGACATTTGTTACAAGCCATCCAGGCAAGTCACCTTAGTTCACCCTTCCTCTTTCATGGCTTTCCTTCCACCACAGAATCACAAATTTCCTTTCTGTGGATTCCCTCCCCCATGCATGTCAGAGTCTGAAAGGAAAACTTTGTCAAAGAGATTACTGAGAAAGTTTACTGAGTTTTTGCCAGCTGGAAGAATTCTGTACTTTTGATAGTTTTGTTATAAAGTACATTTCAGAGTGTTGTGGTGTAGCAAGTATTTTCTAGGTGCTTTTTTTCCCAAGTTAAAAGTATAGTATTTCATCACTACAAGACTGTTTTTCTCGGTACAAAACTGAGCAAGGCTTCTTTTTAAGTGCAAGTCTTGGCATTCCATCAGCAAGCAACTGCATTTAGCAGCAACACACACAGGGAGATAGTAGTGGGGTATCAGCCCTGTTAACCCCAAGTTTACCAGGCAAGGCTTGCAAAAATGTATCTCTCTTTTTTGAATGCATTATGTTTATTAAGAAAGAAAATTGGATTTTATGGAAACTGTTTTTCCATATTTTCATTGCAATTGGGACTTCTCAGTCATTCCAGAAGGGACAGATATATTTTGGGATTTTTTCTGATTATGCAATAGTGCAGGCAGGAGAAAATATAACCTTTCTCATCAATGATATTGATGCCTATTTCTCTGGCATTTTTTTCACCAGTTTCTCAAGGTTTTGCCAGTAGCCCAAAATATATCACTGCTTGCAGAGGTATAACTTTCATTACTAGTCTAGTACTGATATTTTCCAAAGGAAAAAGACAGTATTTTAAAATAAAAATGAAGCAAAGATTCTTAAAAGCATGGACACTGAATAATGAACAAAAAATCACGTTAATTTTCACACCTTAGAATTCTTTGGCATTTGGGGCTAACTTTTGTCTTCCCCACCAGCTGGTCTCAGGATTCCTCAGGTAGAAATACTTGATGTCAATACAGCCTCTGAGGATCACTCCTGGGATCAGAGTGGGTGAAGAGCAGAAGGACTTTGAGGTTAACAGAGGTGTTAGAAGTAGGTACCTCTAGAAGAAGACAATCTAGGTAGATACTTCAGGGCTATAAAAGTTGAATGCAGTGGGAACTGATAGCAATCACAAGAAAACAATTGTTATTGTTAGAAAGAAGGCTGATTTGAGATTGCACTCCCTGTCCTCTGACATGTTTTACCATGTTTTGGTCATGGTATATCTACATTTAAGCTAACAGCTGGATTTTCTTAAAGCACTCTTTCAATTAGCTGGAGCTTTTTCCCCTGCAGTATTAAATAAAACCTGATTGCCTCAGGATAGCCAGTGTGTAACTTCTTATCTCCAAGTCACTGCTGTATGGACATGCCCCCAGGTGCTTTTACTTCAGCTCTCTGAAACTGAAGAGTGTTCCTTTTTACTGGAATTAACTCTCACTGCTCCTTGTTAAGCTTCCTCTGTTGCAACCAGAACAGTGGATTCCCCCCCCCCCCAACAACCAAACAAACCAAACACAGGCTTGCTTCCACACATTTCCATGCCTGTCCACAGATTTCTGAAAACAGCCCAGCATGAAAAGGCTCAACAGAGCTGCACAGAGTTAAAAGGCTGAAAACTGAATGAGCTGCTGATCTCAGACTGCATATTTTTATTCTACTGTTTACAACATTCTTTTTCTTCCCCTCTCCACCTCATTTGTTTTCAAGTTATTTGCTAATTCCACAGATTCCAGTTTTGTGTATTTGCACTCTGAGAGCAGTATAGAATCATTTCATTCAGTGATGGTAAATTTTACTTAGAACAGTTTTAGAAAAATTACCTAAAAGCACCCCGAGGACAGGTAGCCATTAAGATAGATTGCTTAGGGATGTGCAGAAGCTATCACTGGAGACTGGTAAGAACAAGGTTAGACAAGCACCACTAAGCAATGAGAGATCAGATTGTGCCCCCAGGTCCTAGGGCTGGGCTAGAATGACCTCACTTGATTCCTTCCAGCCTTGTGCTCATAACATTAAACTCAGATTCTTATAAAATGCACCTAATAAGAACACAAATTGGCAGTCCAAAACTGCAAAGAATTGCAGAATAAATGAGTAAAAACATCCCCCATCTTCAAAGTTGTCTTTCAAACTACAAAATAGCCACACAGTACAGAGTGAAAGTATGAAGGA
Source organism: Sturnus vulgaris (assembly GCF_052056855.1). NCBI lineage: Eukaryota > Metazoa > Chordata > Aves > Passeriformes > Sturnidae > Sturnus > Sturnus vulgaris. The sequence goes on from NC_142245.1 coordinate 76,449,798, forward strand.
AGGTATAGAAATTACGTGGACAACAGCAACTACAAAATCCCTATTTGCAAAGGCTAAACCTAAATCTTCCTGTCAATTGCTTGATGGGGTACTGCTGCTTTTTTTGGTGTATATTTGAATCTTGACCCCTCCTGAAGAAAACTATTCTCAGCTTCCGTCTCCAAATTGCTGTGCAATGCACAGCATCCTGCTACGGCTCAGCAGCCCCCAGCACTCCCCCTGACTGTCATCTATCCTCTCCCTCTCTCCATGGCAGTCACACACTGTCACTCTCCAGCTGCTTATGCAACAGCTCAGTGGTTTCTTACTGTGATCCAACTGTACAGCAAAAGATATTAGCCAGGGACACAGAGTCTCTCAGAGCAGCCGGGGGAAATGGCTAAAGCACTGCTGTCCATACTGGAGTGACTCTATATCCACCAGCACCACCACATATAAAAAAATTACAGTCCTATCAGCAAGAAACTTTTCCAGACAATCCGGAGTTAGTGTCAGGACACTCCACATGTCAGCAGCATTGCTTTATAATCATGAGCTTTCAAGTTTGCTTCAGAGGGTACAGGAAGTACCCTTTCCTTCCCTTGGCACAATTGAAAAATAAATGCCATGCAAAATGCCTCAGCAGCGTTGCCAGCCTTGGTAGCATGCAGACAGAACCTTTTTTACCTTAACTTCCACGTTTGCTTGTCCACATCACAGCTAGTGTATGACCGACAGCAATCTGTGAAAGGGGTGGTGGCTTTCCATACTGTGCTAGGTACAGAAACTGGAGTTCTTCACTGCTGTAGCTTAGTAGCAAATTTTATCTGCCTTGTCAGGAAAGAGCTTTTTATCTTCCTGAATATAAAGCTCATCCTAGTTATGCAGCACAAGCCAGTCCATGCCTCTTTCAAAAGCCCTGAAAAGGCTCTGCACAAAATGAAGCTGATCAAAGAAAAGCGCTCCTAAAGCAAGTGGTCTCTTCCTCCCTTCTTTCCATGTGGTTTGGGAACAGCAAACTGCTGTTCTCTCTGATTCTGCCAGAATTGCAGAAAGAGCTCTTCAGCAGCTTTGTGACTGGCTTGTAAAACTGCAGCCAGCCAGCTGAAATATGAATAACATACCTGCACAAGCTATGTATTTGTGATGGCCACCTGCCCACCAGAAGGCCCTGACTAACTCACAGTGCTGGGAAAATGATGTGAGCGAAGCCAGAGAGGGAGCAGGAAGCAGCAGGAGAAGAACCATAGGCATTCCTGTGCACATAAGTTAAACTCCCTATCAAAAAATCACATTTGCTTCTGACTGTTTTCCTAATATGTAGTTCCCTTCTATGGTGGAAAAAAACCTCCTCCTGTGAAGAAGATAAATTTTCAGAATCAGGAAAAAGCAGAGGATGCCTACATATAATATTGAACACTTACTCAAGGGTATATTAGTTCTGTGGCAAAGCAAGGCTTTTGGAGCTCTGAGCACCAGCTGTTTGTGTAGATATGATTAGAGACTAGGTACAGTAGTTACACTGCTGTATCTTGCTGCATAAGCAAGCTCAAAAAATTTAATTGAGATTTAATGCTGCCTTTTTTGCAGATACAACTTCAGAGATCTGAGGATTTTGCCAGTGGCAACATAACTTGTGAGATAACTCTGTAGCCAGGAAAGAAAGCCTGAGAGGCCTTTAAGAAATACCATAAATCCCCCATAATCTGATCTCTGCTTAACATTTCACTTCTCTGCTTGCCTAGCACCTTTTCCTTAAGAGACTCATTATACCTCTAGGTTTGGGATCTGTATATATATATATATATATACAGATATAATTGGTTTTTTAGGATGCAGGTCAATGTTCTTGGTTTAATTTGAAAAATCTTCTGTGCTATGGATACTAGTTGCCAGTGAGACAACACCTGCCCTAGGGAGAAAAGAAAGCTACTGAAATACTCAAATCAGTTGCAATCTGCTCTGTGGCTGAATTGGAGAATTTACTACTACATTAACAGTGAAGAGAGGTGATCATGTATAGGCTTACTTTTAAAAAATATGTCCATATTCTTTGCAAATGAGACTTTCTCCCCACCCCAGAATGGAAAGGTGGGCATTTGTTTTACAAATACAGTCAACAGAATTGGGTTTCTTGACTTTCTGAGTTAAGAAGTAACTAAGTGTTGGTCAAGAGGATTCAGACACCAAGAGTCCTCATCCAGGTTCTGCCAGTTGTCTAAACGCAGAACTTGAGCATGATCCTCACTGATCCAGCTTTCTTAAAATCCCATCAGTGGCTCAAAGCTTCAGGTTAGATTCTGTGCATAGAGAATGCAAATCCTTCATATTGTAATATACTGCCAAAAACAATGGCTGCTTATTTTTTCATCTGGGAAAAGTGCAATTCAAATAAGTTATAGATTGTAGAGCACTTATGTGTGTAAGGACACCAGCACTAATTGGAAGAATGGAAAAACACCACCAATCATTTTCATAGCACCAACAGCTATGTTTTCAAGATTACTTGTGTTGGTAGTACCAAATATTTCAAAAGAATAAGCTGTTAAGTGTCGGGATGGAAGGTGATTATAGAACAAGACGCTTGAATGAAATACTTGTCTTGCTGGAGTAAGATTAGTAATTCACTATAAAGGTTATACTACATTGTAAAATTTGGACACTGAAATGAGAGCAGGAGACTTTTAAGATCTGATAGAAGTGCCTTTTTACTGAAACACAGGGAGAAAAAGCAAAATCCACAAAAAGCAAATTCAGAAACTTTCCTAATAAGTTTAAACATGTGCATGCTCACAAACTGAAACATAATGTTAATCACTCAAAAGCTAATGCGTGATAAAACAAGAATGAAAGCATATTTTAAAAACAATATATATTTTAGATAGTGTATACTATAAAACCAGCAAAACTAACAATCCCTCAGCCTCTCAAACTGCACACTCTTCTGAGAAAACAAAATTTCAGTTGAGAGAAAGCAGTCATTAATTTCTTGGAGTGTCTCTTTGTGTGCATAACAAAAGGAAGAGCAGACAGCTGGAACTACAATTCTAACAAGCTAAGAAATACAAAGCTTAACAAAGCCACTGAAGATACTTTTCTCGTAGAAAAGAAAAAACCTGAAGTCCTTCAGTGAAGAAATAGCAAATACACAAGAGGAATGGGTTGAAGGAACAATTGTCTGAAAAAATGCTCCAGTAGCTACAAACACCGACATGTTCTAAGGTGATGTTTTCCTTTTACTACTTACTCTCCAGGTTAACGTAGACACTGATGCCTCTGAGAGCAACTCAAGGTTAGAACATGGCAATGAAGAATATTCTGCACAGGCTGCTGACAAAACATTGTACAAAACAGACCAGCAGATAGTCCAGAGATCATATTTCTTTTGAAAAGGCTCAAGCTGTTTGCTATTTCTTAGCCTATTGTATTCCATTTAAGCATCTTAAAAAGTTAAGTTAAATGTTCTTAAAAAGAAGTTAAATGTTTGCAGTCTAAGTTTAATTCTAATATTCAATTTGCACTTGATTTTAATGTTCAATTACTGGATTTTAGTGTCATACATTATTCTACTCTTAATAGAGAGAAAAATTCCATAATGGATTAATGAATGTTTTGCCACTACAGTAACAATTCAATGTACAATTTTTTACTGTATCTTAGAAAAACTATTTGCCAAGTAGTCTTTTTCCCATCGTAAGGTTTGCAGCCCATAGTCTTTCTCTGGTACAACTTTACTGCCTATTAAAACTAGGCATTTAAAAAGTGGAAAGAAAGAGATTTCCTTTGTTCCTACAGTGCACGGAAGATTTTATATAGCAATCTTACTCAGAAAGTAACTTTCTAAAGAAAGTCTGCAGAGATAGGTAGGAAGAAAGACATGGAGAAAGAAAAAGAGAAATGGAAATAAACTGTAAAATATTAAAAAAGGGGTCTAGATATGAGGTCAGCAGCATTTAATTCTGTATTCCGTTGCTTTAAGGACATTGGTGTAAAAAAGCATAATGGTAAGCTGTTGCATTTTCAAACAGACTGAGAATCCATAATTCAGTTTAGCAAATGTGTGTAGGACTACATTGATGACAAAAATGTTAAGAGGAACCTAAATCCCTGGTTGATTAGGCTAGTCCATGTCCTAAGAAGCTCCAAACCAGAAACAGGCTCTACTAGGAGGAATCGGGGGACATGCTGCAACCCCCTAAAAACCTCTGTTCATTTGTCTTTTAGTGCTGGTCATGCTTAAACTCTCTCTGACCCTCTGCCTTTCAGACTCCTGTGCTCTTAGCTGCCTGGTGCCAGCACATTCCCAGAAGGGGCTCATTCTTCTCGAGGAATGGCCACTCAAAATCAATAAACCACCTATTACCCCAGCTCTGAGCCCTAAGGAAATAGATGTGCCTACAAGAGCAGACTCCATCCTAAATGCACTGGTAACAGCAGTTTTTTGTTTGTTTGAGTTTAAAGGAAACAGACATAGGATGAAGTCCCTTTATGCAGAAATTGAAGCTATGACCTATTAGATATGAATCTCTCTTCAGCCTGAAGTGATTCAGACCTCAATATTCCAATTTCCTTAAAGGTTTTCTAGCTCCTAGACAATGTCTGTCGATTTTACAATGTGCAAGAGCTTTAGGAATAGAGGTGAGCAATCCTTTTCTTCTCATTGGAGGCCTAGTTGCTAATCAAGACAATACTATTTTCTTTTGACCTCTTTCTGTCTCCTGCCTATTGACTCCCTAATGATTTATGCCCAGGGGCACATCTGCAGCAGTAGAAGGTAGAGTCAGCTTCCTTTCCCATGCAGTTTATAGCCCTGTAAAGAGAAGCTGAAAGAGGAGGTTTAAATCTCCATTGTTGGAAAGACCACAAAAACTGGTCTTTATTTTGGGTGTATCATTTTCTGGCTGTGTTTCAAAAGGTGTAATTTCCTAACTTCTTCATAAAAGGAAAGGACAAGATCCCTGCTCTTGAGGGAGGATTCCCAGCTCTGAATCCCAAGAAGGACCCAGGCCTTTTAGAGCACTGGATGTATCTTGGTGAAGGATGGAGGAAGACACATCTCAGTTCTGTCCTGGGCTGCCTCTTTCACTGTTTGTGCTGTGTTGCACTTATAGGTGCCCAACAGATTGTCTGCATTAGGTGGGTGCTCCAGGAACCCTAATGAAGCTTTTGGGCTAACAACCAGATCTGCTAATGGCCAGCACGTGGTGGTTGTTGAGGGCAGCCTTTGATCTCTGTGGTCAGTTGTGGTCAAATGTCACACAAAACAAATGTTAAAGTACCACAAAGACTTCTTCCCAGCCAAATTAAATGGGATTTCTGCTAGAATATATGTGTATTGTAAGTCCTCCTAAAGGAAGTTTAATTTAAAGCAATAATAATAATAATGTTAGGAAATCTTTATTTCACTGACAAGGACATTGATCTGCAGGACAGCACTGTTTTACCAGGGCAATTAGAGCCTGCTGATGCCCTGACAAATCTCAAACACAGGACATAGAACAAAGTGGCAGAGAACGTCCTGGCTCTTTTATCAGTTTAACCTGAGTTTAGTTGAGTAGAATTTAATTTGAGTTAGGCACTAATCACTTTCTGTCTCACAGGTACCTACAGTGTGAGACTACTTTTCTTTAATAAAATACTTTCAAATCTACCAATTACGAGTACCATAGATGCAAAATAAATGCTGCTCTAGTAATAACAATACATTCATATTTGAAATGTCTTTCCCTAAAGAATCTTTTGGACTTCTGCAAGCATAAAGTTTTAATCACAGCACAGTCAGAAAATTATTACTCAAATTACTTTCTCTAGAGTGAAAAAGGAGTGGAAATCAAACCCAGGAAAGATAAATAATTTTCACAATATCATGAAAATTTGAACAACTATGACTTAAATTTGCATCAAAACAGTTGAATCTGTGGGATAGAATTTTTACTTAAAAAAAAACTTCACCAGAAGTTAGTCATATCACATTTATTCAGATCAGATATCTTTTTTATGTATCTTTGTTTTAAATCTCCTAAAGTACATCAAAATCTTCTTGATTGAGGTAAATTAGTACAGGGAAAGGGAAGATTTAATCCGATTAAAGTCAATGACCCCTTGATCTTTAAAATAAGGAAAACCACAACCCTTTTGCAGAACTATAGTTGAAATTCTACCAGCAGAGCTGGATTTGCTGAAAGACAAGAAGTATCAGAGATGAAATCTTGCTCACAGAAACACTGGAAAACCTATTAATTTCAGTATGGTTAGGGTTTTGTTCTTTCAGTGGATTGCAGCAACATGTAAGAAGAGAAAAAAAGAGAGCTTGAAAGCTATTCCTTTGTGTTCCTTTAAATTTAACTTAGAATAAAAATCCTAAGGCAACTCAGGAGACAGCAAGAGAGATGTAAGTCAGAGCACAGGGAATCTAAAATTTGGAACAAGGTGCAAATAATAAACACCCTCCCTTACGCACACACATGCAGTGCCTCACACAATCTATAACTTCAGGAAAGATTTAATCATCCTTTTGAAGTGTTTCTCAGTTTTCACACCTGCCACATTTTATAAACACATACTTCTATGTATACTTATATATATATGTATATACACACACACTATGTTTGTGGTATTTGTAGCACACTTAATTCTTTAGATTCCCTGAAGTGTACTTTATCAATTATGCTTTATATTTCTTTGTATCTGTACCGTTACCTCTCTACATATGTGGTATGCAAACACACACACACAGACACACACACAAGAGGAACTTCTGAATGTTTAGTGCCCAAGCTGCTGGCTGGCTGGAGGCTCTGTCCCAAGGAGAAATGCTTCTGCTGTGTTGTCCTTATGAGATGTGCTGCAATGTGACAGCCAGTGGGTGCACTGGAGTCACTACTACTGCCATCCTGGCAAATAGGAAGGAGGGAAACAGAGCACTCAATTCACTGGGGCACTGAGACCCAGTGAAAAGGAGGCAGAAAGTAGAGACAGGTAATATTATTAAAGGAGAAATAAAATCTTTTTCTTTCTTATGTGCCTTAACTCTTTTGTCAGGGAGAACATGAAAGAATGTATTGCTCTGAAACAATTATTTCAGCAGGAAACAGAGCAGCAGGATGAACCCTGAAATCCTGAAGGTTATTTACAGCATGAGATGCATGAAACCTCTATATAAATTACTAGAGATGGGAAATCTGCCTTTAGATTTCTGGAAAAAGTCTAGCAAGGAACAGAAGGCAGTTGCTCAGATTAGAATTCTGATGAAATATGTTATGGGGGAATTGGGTGAATTTACTCCCCATTAAGCAAACAAGCATGTTTATTGATACAGCTGATATGAACAGAAAGCTTTAAAGATAAATGATTCTTAAATTCCAATTTAAGGTTCATTCGTATTCTGTCCCTTTTTGCATTTTCAGCATCAGCAATTATTATCAACTTCTTTCTTATTACCAGCCAGTTTCTTTCAAGTCTTCTGTTCTTTAAGGTTTTGACTTATGCATAAGACAAACATAATTGTTTTCAACCAGCTATATCTAGTGGATTAATTTTAGTTGCCAATAGATGCCTAGGATTTATGAACATGTTTAAAATTTAATAAAAATTCTAAGAACATGTTAAAATAAAGCCTTTTAAAGGCTTTTTCTACATATTTTCTGTTTGGTTTTTTGAGTTATTCAGGTTCCTATGTCACGTTCAATACCTTAGCATCTGGTTTTGTTATTTATTGTTCTGAAATTATGCTCTGCAATGCCAAAAGGGAAGATCAAAATGTAAGTAGAATTTGGTACAACAAATAAAGGGAAAGACTGAAGATGAGAGGAGTATTTTTAAGAGGTGTAAGTACATGTGCAGAATACTTTTAAATAGATCCCAAATCATTTAATATTAACTGGAAAATAGAGTTTTCAGATACCCATGAAATAGTTAGAACATTCCATACAGTTTAAAGGCAGTTTCTCTGCTTTAAGCTGTTTGTTTGAATGCCAAGCAAGCATTTATTCAATGTTTATGGTGTAAGCATTTAAATAGAAAGTAAATTATTACTTAACAGTACTTGAGTGCGATTGACAGATATTGGAATTTGAGTGCACTCTGTGCTACCTAAAATGATAACAAATGAAATGTGTGCATCCAGAAGAGCTGGTTTTGGATGGATGAACTTGACTTGCTGATGAAAGTAAAATGAAATAAATTACACTTCAAGCTCTCTGAAACTGGCATATAATGCTGAACTGAACTGTAAGTATTTCACTAGGAGACTTCAAATAGGTTGTCTAAGATTTTTTTAAAGCCTAAATAGAGAATAAAATACAATAACCTCCATGAGACTTCTGGAAAGATACTTTAAATTGTCATTTTATGTAAGGAAGCACGGCAGAGTTTTGCAGAGCTGATGTTTTGATGATATGATTACTCTAGCTAGATTTATTTTCTCTTTTGGCTTTTACATCACTGTGTTATTTACCTGCCTCATATAAGGAAAATTAGGTACAAATAACAGCATGCAGAAAAATGTGGATCAGAATTTAGCTTTGGAATAGATTGATTTACAAAATTTAATAACAATAGAAACTTTTCCACTGCTATAATTATTTGAAGTGAAGAGTAAACTTTTAAAATTTATTTTCCAAAATCCTGCAGTGTATAACTTGTTCTCTGCCAGTGGAGGACAAACTCAGATTTACTGTACAGAAGCTATAAACTACGGTGGAAATGACTTTCTTATTTTCATTGGACAAGATGAATTGTGTCCTTTGTTCCCTATTCTCTCTTCATAAACTGCTTCTGATTTTTTGATGCATTGTGCATAAAACTCTATTTTGATCTATGAAAGTTCAAAGAGACTCGACCACAAAATGTTTATTTCTTTTTCCATTATCAGTTTGTCAACACAAAAATCTACCTTGGGAAAGTTGAGTTTGCTGACATTTTCTCAGGGTTGCTTTTTAGTCATATTTGAAACAAATGTTCAGGGAAGCCCAAATATGCTTTAATGCCAGTGTACCTCATTAGGGAGAGATTAGTTTGCTCTGAAAAAAAAGGGGAACATTTCAATATCACAAAAATTTGCCAGGGACAAAAAACCATCCCAGCTATCATTAAGGTTCCCTTAATGGCTGGAAGATTTCTTCTGCTGTCTAGCTTGGTGGAGAGATACACAGAGTCACATGCTGTCAGGATGGGATATGAAAAGAGCATCACATCCTGCTCATGAGCTGTAAGACTGAATTACCTCCTGAAAGAAAGAGGGGAAGAAATGTATCTCGCCTTGATACAGACATAGCCTGAGTAATTAGTAGTTTCTGTCAGGAGGCAATCCAGCAATGGTTGCTCTGGCAGCAAGCACCCATGGGAGTACCAGTGTGTCCTAAGCTTCCCAGTATCCTCTAAGATTTCAAGTAAGGGCACCTCAGAGGACCTGCCTTAAAGATGCACATGGACAATGTTTCTGAGTCTCCTTATGGCTGTAACCTCAGATATCATGGTCCTACTAATAGGTTGACCCACTCTCTTAACTGTCCCTCTAATATTTTTTTCCCTTCTACTGTTCCCTTTTCATAATTCTTCTGACCCTGTTTTCATCTTTACTCCCTTTCTTTTTGGAGCAATGTCAGAACCTTTCAATTTCTCAGAATTAGAAACTAGGGAAGTCAGTCAGCTCCAGCAGCATACAAACCACTTCACTGAAGTATCCAAATAACACTGCCAAAGCCTCTTTTCCCATCCTTTGTCATTATTTATAATTTTTTTTATTTACAGTGCATTTACATAAGACACATTAGCAGAACTTTGAGTGTTCTTGATGGGGCCCAGAATGTTAATCCAACAACAATTAATTCATATGTGGAAATTGGTGGAATAAAGATCTATGAGAAGACTGGGGGAAAACGACTTGGAAGCACAGCATTTTTTTTCTTTGTGTACTGTTCCTCTGAGAAAGGGGAAAGATTACCAGTGGTCAGACAAGGAATATTAAAGAACTGGAAGCCTTTAGACTCCAAGAGTATGCAGGAGCGACCAGATCTCCAAACTCATCCAGGTGACAGAAACAGAGTCAGATTAACAGAGGCAGGTAAAGGTGGCAGAACAGAGGCAGCTTCTTGATAGTTGTTTTTCTGTTAAAGATATAATATATATATATATGTCCTACTGTGCTATTTATTCTGTACTATTGAATCAGAATTGAAGAATCGTGGATTTGCTATGTTATTATTATGCAGAATTAATTTCCATGTCTATGAATGTTTGCACTAAGAGTGCTACAGTTACTTTCATGGAGGTGCAGGGTGCATTGCATCCCTGACATTTCATGTAGGCTTTTAATCTTACATGCATTTCATACCAGCCTCACTCTACTCATTCATTACTAGAGTTAGACCTCGTTACTTCAGCAGCAGACACTCAAAATTAAAAATGACTGCAGGATCTATTCACTGTCACTTTCAAGTGTACTCGTTACCCAGTTAATGAGCATGAATTAAAAATCCCATGAATTTGGTTACAACACTTTATTTTGCACACACTTTCTGGATCTGTGATTGCAGGTTTTGTGCAGATTGCCATGCAAATACCTCATTCAAAATAAGAGGTATTATGTTCTTCTGTCTGTGTTCAGCTCTATCTGCTCCCAAACCAAATTTCCTGTCTGTCCTGATTCTCAGATCTTCTGGAAGACTCTGTCTGCAGGTGACAGCACTAAGACCAGTGATGATACTCTGAACCAAACTGCTTTTTCCCATCTTCCTCAACATGCCTGATCCAGAGCCTGCATCTACCTGGTCCTCTACTGATCTTTAGTGAGGTTCCATACTAGACCTCACTTTTAATAGGCTTATATATCTGTAGGCTTTCAATATGTTTATGTAATTTAGAATCACTGTTCTCAAACTTTCCCTTTTGATTGGCCCCAGTATAAATATGACCACTAAGCTGTCAAAATATCTATACTCCAAACTGGTCAAGTTATGATTCCACAAAAAGCAGCATAATAAACAAAACCACAGAATGATATAGAGTATAACTATTATCAAACTGAGTACAACACATTCCTTCTGTAGCTGCCAGTGAAGAAAATCACTTAGATGAAGCAGAGCAAGGGAAGCTTAATAAATAAATGATAGAGTGAAGGCAGTTCTTAGCCCCCTCCCTTTTAACTTTAATGGAAAAATCTCCTAAGGAGAATAATTCCAAACAGCTGCTTGGGATAGGGTAACAGAAAGACTTTTTTCTAAGGGCATAAAGATAGGGGAAGCACAAATATGGACTTTCCTGGTCTTCACTGATCAGCACTTTGCCTTTTGCTTTGAAAGCTGTTGTTACTCCCTGAAAAATAAGCCCTGCCTTCTCTATAATAAGGGTGGCAGATGTTTGCTATCGTGCATCATAAATCTGAAGGTGTATTTCAGTGGTAAATACAGAGCATGAAACCCACCACTTGAATGTCACTCCCGTAGCTCAGCTAACATCCTGTCCCTGTCATTTTAGCATCCTAATTACATCAACATTGTCCTTTGTGACTCTCACTGCAGATTTCCAATCAAAATGTCTGCGATGAGGGAAGTAGCATTATTGCAATCAAATAGATGAACAACATCTCTAAATAATCCTAGCTTGTTTAGCTTCCCAGACACACTATCAAACATAGATCTGAACAGCTAAACATGACAGGAAAGCACACCTATGCTGTGAACTGCTCTGGCTTAGCTGCTGAGGAGCAGCTAAACACGGATGAAAATTGCCAGACTTCAGTGCACCTCACTCCTGGGACCCTATAACATTGAAGGATGGTAAAAAAAGAGCATAACCAATATAATCTCTGCCTTTTACTACCTTTCCTCTGTGCTTTCATACATGCATATGAATTCACACACAAAAAAAAATCCCACACCATAAAATTATTAAAAATGTTTCCACGATTGTTTTTGATTCAATTTCGTGGTAAACCTAAATCCAGGAAGCCTGAGGTTCCTGGGTTCTGCAGCACTGTGAATACACAGAGCTTCCATTTTCTCAAGGAGATACATTTCTGGGAATCACACCTGTACTGCAGATCTTGAAAGAGTAATGTGCTCTACCCCAAAAACTAAGATGAAAAAATACAGTACTGGTTGCAAAAAATCCTATTAGGAGACTGTAGGAAAGCAGCTCCTGAGCTTCACTGCTATTTCCAACAGAGTATAAAGAACTGACTGCTTGTTCTCTCAAGGCAGAGAGCTCTTAACGTGGAAGGTTTGAAATAGTCTCAAACAAATGCTCTTTTTTACCTTTTCAATTTTTTTTCTTCTTTTGATGCCACATGGGTCTGACCCATGACTGCAGACTATTTTGTGTCGGGAGCAAAAGTTGCACTGGATACACCTGGCTGCAATGGTTCATTAGGAACTGGTTTAGCAATTGAATAGACCCAGAGTGGAAAAATATTTGAGTGATACTCTCTGTGATTTGGAGCTCATCAGAGGTATGGAATGAATATGGTCTGAACAGATCTAGCTCTATTACTGTTACAGAATAACTGATCTAACTCGGAGAAATTTGCCACTGTTTAAATGCTCCTGTCCTGTTTCACTGCATTTTGGGGTGATGTTAGTTAGCATGTGAAGTGAAGTATTTTCTGCGCATTGTGTTTTATTTTTTTTTTCTGTTTTTCTCATAAAATGATCCATAAATTTACACTCCTATCGTCTGTTGACTTCTCTACCAGTGACAACACTAATGAAACAAAAACTTCTTCCTCTTCCCTGAGAATGGTATACACATGGCTGTCTGCACATTTGGTGAAGAAAGCAATGACTGTGGTTTGCCAGCACTGTCCTCGCTCCTAAGATGTGAAGAAATACGAAAAATATGTTTATTTTGTGCAAAAAATACATGCAACTTTTATTCTGCTGGGGAAAGACATACTGAAGTCCAAAAAAAGGTTTCAGAGCTACTTATGATAAAAATAGCTAAAAGTGTCTTTTTCCTTATCCTGTTAAAAAAAAAAAGTCAGGATCCTCCTTACAGAGCTCTCAGATCTAGAATCTGTTCTTGGACGAAAACTTCATCCTGAACCATCAAAGCTGCCTGTTCTGAACAGGGCATTGATCTGCAGCAAGTCTTCCCAAATGCACGTGGAGTTCCCATTCACGTTTTAGTCTCTTCTACAGTTTTTCCCTCAGACTGTCAATCTTACTACTTAATCAAGGTATCAGTTTTCAGCACTGCTCCCAAAGGATCGCTGACACAGTGATTGTCTGGGTTTGGAAATCCAGGTATAGCCAGAGATATTACCTGTAACCAAACCTATTTTTTTAATAAACTGTGGAAAGCATAATGACTGGTCTGATATTAAATTTTGCTATAAATGAAAGATCTGTGTTACATAACTAAAATCTCCCTCTATACCAAAGGGAAGAGGTTTATTTCACTGTGAAGTTCTTTACATTTTAAAAAGATAATTTAATTCTTTTACATATATGACTATACTTTAGAATGCCATAAAATAGGATCTGTGATGGCACTTCTGACAGAAATTAGAAATGAGAGCAACCTATTAATAAGTTTGATTGTTGATGACATTTTACCTGGTCTGCTTGAATGTTGAAAGAGCTGATGGGCACACTGGCAAGTCACATCTTATGCCTTGATTTAGTTTCCTCAAACAAAAAATGGAGTTAAAGAGACTCACCTTCTCTGTACTGCATTCTGAAAATAGGTAGAGAAATTATCGTGTAACTAATATCGTGTAACTGTTTCTCTTGTACTGACTGAATCCTCTTTTAAGTGAGTAATTGGGATCTGACAGCTTTGGGCTTGCAAATCAGAGCAGATGAGATTCAGCAGACTGGAAAAGCAAAAATTAAAAAGTGATCTATCAGATTACTTCCTAATCTCAGTGTCATGTCAAGTGCATGAAGTAGGTTGTAGTGACTGCAGAAGAAAATCTGAGTTGAATCTCTGGTAGGTCCAGATCATCAGATCGTAGCCTCAAGGTGTTTGCTTTCCAAATAAGACCAAAATAACTTGTTTTAGTTCAGACATCATGGGAGCACCAGCTGTAATTTACCTGAGCTGATGTATCCAACCTTTCATCATGGCTTTGAGGGGCTGATGGCACTGATGCCCTGAAAAACAACACGGAGCAGAGCTGGCTCACTTCTTGACTACGGCCAGATCCGCTATGCAGCAAAGATCCTACACAGCACAGACATTGTGGCAGTCCTTATGAATCACAGTTTGTTAGCACTGCTACTACTTTACACAAAAGGCCAATGAGGTCAGAATTTGCTCACAGGAGGCGCGTACAGGTAATAGTAATACACTGCATGGGACTTGTGTAAAGGATTTCCAGTTTGAAAGATTGTCATGCACTTTCTTTTATTGACACAAAGCCTTTTTAAGTTGAGAAAATAAAGTTTCTATTCTAGTATTACTTCAAAGCCAAGAAAAAGCAGTTTTCAGTCTCAAGGTGATATGAAGAAGGATAAAACTGATGGAGACAGAGAAAAAGCAGACTAGGCAGATATATCCCAACTGCTATGCAGTACAGCTATTATTATTATTATTATTATTATTATTATTATTATTATTATTATTATTACATTTTCTCTCCCTTTGTATACTCTATGTTTAGAGACTTGGAAGTAGAGAAGAATTAGCAATCTCCATTCATCTATTTCTTACTTTCAGAGATATTTCAAATGCTTTTTCAGATGGCATGGATCTAAACCCAAAGAAATCAATAAGTAGACTGGAGCAGTTACACATTAGAAAAAAGGAAAAAAAAGGTATTGATGGAGTTCTGTCCTGTGTAACTTATTTCTTACTGCATTACTAGTGTAGTTATGACATTAAGCATGCTTCTATTAAAATTCATTAACAAAGGTTATTTTTGAGAACGTTTAAAAGTATAAGATTTTGGTTGTGGTGTACCCCATTGTCTCTGAGGCAAAAGTTACCCCAAATTCCTTCTTCAGTTTTCTTCTCTCAGCTACTTCAGATTATTTCTCCAAAACACAATTTCCAATTCAAAACTATATTTTTGAATGACATACAGCAGTGATCACAGATAATTCTTTTTTTCTGTATTATAACTTTAATATGCTCTTAGGAAGCTCACAATATTGTTTTAAAAACTTAGTTATGAGGATAATAAGCATGAATGAAGACTCTTATTTCTATTTTCTTTCATAATCCCTTCTCCGTGGGAGCTAAAAAAAGGTGTTGTGACAATGCGAAAATTAAATATGAAGCATCTGCAAGTGTTTCCATTTCTCTGCAAAGACCTATATATAAAATTGGCTTTTTAAATCTTCTTACAGAGTATTTTATAACTGTTTTACATGGAGTATAAATAAATCACTTAATTTTGGACCAGCAATCTAATAAATATGAAGAATCCTAATGGAATTAACTCTTTTACACAGAAAAAAAATGGTAACTCTTGCCATGCGAGTCTAATGGTGATGGCCACATTAAATTCATTGTTTAGTACATACTAATGGTTTTGAGAACAAGTGTAATTTAAACTTGAGCTATATGTTGTAGAATTCTACAAAGTCCCAAGTAAAAACAGTAAGCTTGGTGAAATGCACTTGTGTCCTATTCGTGGAAGGAATAAGGTCACACTTTTAAAAATCACCTGACATCCATATGCTTTAGAAAGCCATTACTGTTTTCAAAACTAACCTAGACATTTCAATTGGGATTTCAATCTTCTGAAAGTTAGGCAGATTTTCTAAATTGGTTGTATAATCTATTTTCATATTAATGGAGAGAGACTACTCAGTAAGTAATTCACAAAATACCTGTCTTTTAGGGAGTCTAGATGCTTATTTCTTATTTCCTCTAGGGATTTAGAGTTATTAAGTCTCTTTTGGAGTCAAGTGGATGAAGTAAGGTGAGTTCTTTCTGGATTAGCAGGTTGGGAATGTAAGGAGCATTTCTTAAATGCCATTCTAGAAAATAGGAGAATCAAATCCAAATACCTTTTGTGTTTGGTTTGGGTTCTTATCTTCCAGGAAAGAAACCTAACAACTAAGCTGTAAGGAGGAATTCAGAAATTAAGGTCTTTGTGCATCACCGGTGAGACTTAAATACTTGACTACTGTAACAGAATGCGATTCTCACCAGAACATTGTGGATGTGGAGACAAAATCTTCCATCTGTGATGCATCCTAGAATACAGCAGCTTCATGAGACAGATTGCAGAATGGGTAAATATCTGTTTTAAAATGAAACAAAACACATTTTAAGAACATCTTGTGACATCATAAGTCAGTGCTTTCAGCTACAATTAGATATCCTTCCTCTCTCTCTCCATGCTGACTTTTGTGAAGTTCCGTCATGCTCCAAAAATCATGAAGGGGTGAGACATACTGTAGGGAGAACACGTTTTGGTTTGAGAATCCTAGGAGGGTAATGAGATGTCCCCAGGCTTTTGGTAGCTCAGTCACAGTAGAAAGGTTTGTGATTTCCTCAGAGCCAAGGAGCCAATGTGTGGATTTTTATTCTGGAGACTTCACCAACAATTTGGATGAAGAGTCTCCAGAGACAGCCTACACGGCAGCTGAGAGGGTAGAATGTCCCACAGGTGCCTAAACATTTGAACTTAAGAACATGAAGCTGTTGCCTAAGTCCTCTTCAATGAGACTTTGACTCTCTAGGCTCTATATGGAATATTTCCATAGGTGCCTGCAGGTCAAATGTTTTACTTTTATGTCAGGACCTAAAAATTCAAATAATACACCAAGGGGAATTGTTAAAGATTCTGGGTATTATATTAAGCAATTAACATTCCTACCTTCAAATTCTGCCCTCTCCATACCTTGTAATTGCCTTTGAAAATGAGATTTTATAAACTCTTTTATAACATAGTGTAAGAAACTACCCTCCCCTTTAACTAGAAAAATGCAGAAGTTTTGTTGGTTCAAACATTGACTTAATGTTCATAACATCAGGTTTGACTATAAAGAAGAAATAAAAGAGAGTGTAAATACTAGTCTTTTAGGGGTTTGATATGTTTGAAAACAGAATCCAATTAAACCTCTATATTTGCTAATCTTTGTCTTAATAAAGTTGCTGTGGGTGTTATTGGCTGTTTATATCATGAAAACATGGAGAAGCAGCATGATTATTTTCATATTTGTGTTTAGATATTTTTCCATTCATGCATGCGAAAACCTGCTTAATCCAAGTTAATATAGAAATCAGCAAATAGTTTTAAAAAGGAGAGAAGGTAATTAACTTCACTTCTTAATGGTGCTCCTAATTTAAACTATGCAAGAGATGTTTAATGAGTGGGAGAAATGTTGCAGAAAAAAACCTGTTCTTAGATTAAAAAACGAAAATGGGAATCAGCAGTTTGAATCTATCTTCAGCAGACTTACGCTGTGACCTTAATCAAAGTATTTAATTTTTGTGCCCTGCAGTTTTTCTATAAAACAGAAATAATGAAAGTCAACTTGCTGAGAGGTTGTGGGCCTTTAAATTTTTAGTATTTATATCTTCTGAGAGAATACAGATAGGATTGCAGAGTGTGATGAATGATTAACATTCTTCTGCTATTACCAAGCTCTGATATTTTTGCCCAGCTATTTTATCATACAAAAATCTTTACTTTTTATAACCCTGCATCCAACAACTACCCTGATGGAAATGTATTGAGCAAAAAATGTTAAGTCCTTCTCATGTCTCTTAAATGTAATTAATGCCCAAATTACTCTCAAAAGCAGTAGGCAACAATGATGTTCAAGTCTACCTCCATTGCTTGCACCTGCCAGTTCCACAGAAAGATGAGTAAAGAGTGTCTACCAGGTAAAATATATTTACCACAAATTAATGGTTTAAAACCCCCCAAGTCAGCACAGAACTCATTGTCTTCAGGCTTGGCATGCAGGTCCTGGAGAATGGAAAAACCCCACAACTTTCTGCTTCTGATTGAGCTGGTGAATACACTCGTGGGCAACAGACAAGATTGGTTTTGCAAGCAATGGATTCCTGAAGCACAAGTCTGGCTCACACACCTGCTGGATCTGGGTACCCCTGACAGAATATTAAGCAAACCTCTCAAACAGCAGTTACAAGAAAAAGGCTATACAGGTAGCACTCTATATAGCAAGCCATCTAATTGACACTAATGAATTGTTCAGAGAAATTAGAGTAATACTTGTGATGAACATGTGCTGCTATTTTGAATCAACAAGTAATTGCCAACACATATCTTCAAAAATTTCCTGCATAGTTCAACAAAAAGAGGTTAATGGTCTTTTTAATATTTTCTTATAATTATTTGCCTTACTTTGTGTATTGTTACCTTGGATTGGGGTGTGCTGAAAAAGATCTTCAACTTCTTTAAATATCTGTTGCAGCTAAGCAAGTGAAACTTCTCACCAATTTATTTGTCAGCATATACTAGGAGAGGGTGCAGGTATGCTTTCTGGTTATAGAAAATAATTTTATTTTGCATATAGAAAATTCGAATGCTGTCACACAAAATATGTAACAAGACTACAAAACCAGAGGATTAGTATGCTTTCCTATCTACATTTAATCCTGGAGTTTGCATGGATATATCCCCATGAACAGTAGTATAAAATGCAATGACATCAGAAACATTCTACACCTTGACTCTAGACCGTGTTGTACTATAGAGCCTGAACTGTTATAAATAGAGTGCAAACAGTGCATAGAGAACTCTTGTCTGTACATGTCTTCTCTACCTTCTTTCAAAATAAAAATCTAAAGGGCAGTGTCACTACCTAGGATGTTGCAGACTGCAAAGAGCTTTTTATTTGAAAGCTGCAAGCACCAGCTCAGGATATTAATTCCACCATGCCATTATAAACATGAAACGAATCAAACAAGCAAAAAAAAAACCAAAAAAACAAAAACCCGAAGAGAAAATAAAATCTGTCCAAAATCTGTCCACAATAAACACAGATCCAAAAATGTTTTATGAAAATGTTGTGATATAGAGAATAACACAATAAAACAGTTAGAGAATATGGAATAAAGATTGCTGTTTAGTTATTTACTTTTTTATTTTTTTATTATTGAAATGATAATTCAATCTTTGTAATTTAAAATGGTACTAGTAACCTGCAAAAATATAAATAAGTTTTACTGTGATGAAAAAACCAGCCTTTTCAGGACAGAATCATAATCTCTTCTATCAGACTTGAAGAGAATGAAACATTTGTCACTATGACTGGTCTTAAATTCACAGAAAATGATACAGGGATGCAAAAAGTACGATTTCATATTATTGAATGCTATGGACATCACAAGCACTGCACATGATAAGTGAAAACGACAGATCTAAACCATGTAGCAAGTATGTTAAATAATGATTTGAGCAAAGTAAGAGTGCAAACTAAACACTCCTCTTATTTATGGCTTACTGGCAAAAAAATTTGAGTGCCCTTAGAAGGACAAGATGTAGATATTTTTGACCAATATGATTATATTTTTAATGTGTCAAATAAATTTACAACCCTGGAACACATTTGCAATCTATCAGATTAATCTAACTATGTAAGTGTCAGATGTGATTTGAAGAAGCTGAAGGAAGAAATGCAATTAAGATATAAAAAAGGCACAATAAGTTTATTCTTTTTTTAATTCCTTCTGTCCAACTTTCCTACGTGCTTGCCACACCTCTCCAGTCTGACCTTCAGGATATACAACCAAACATGCAAAACATGAGGTTTCTTATTTTGTGCTCATAGCCTTTTCCCCCATCTCCTTTCTATTTCGAATCCATTAAATATTTCAGTTGTAGCTTGGGTATTTTCAGACCTAAATAGAAGAGTTTCTTGCTTTTTAAAGGTAAAAAATGTGAAAAAATTTTTATTTTTATCTGGTTCATACACTAAAAGATTTCTCTTAAATCATTCTTATTGACTTTCTCAGTAAAATGCCTCTTGATTAGCCTCTGGTTTTCTCTGGAGTATGCCAAATTCTCCTTCAAAGCTGGGTCAAAGCCTTTTGAATATTCCCAGCTTGCTGGTGTGTAGGGTGAGGATTTCAGGTGAGTGTTGCAGCTTGCATTAAACCTGTCTGGTGTGCTGAGGATACAGCTGGGGCTGTGCCAAACACACAGCAGCCCTAGGAGCACAGCCCCAGGGGAGAAACCACCATGCTGCACAGCCTTACCTTCAAGCAGCTGAAGAACACTTGCCTTAAAGCATTTGTTAGATTTGCTCTTAAAAGGCCAAAGTTATACTTCAGGAACACATACTAATTTAAAATGGAATTGGCAGCTACTTGCTACAGTGAGATTTCCCAGTGAGTGACTCTCCTGGATGATCTGAGCAGTTTTTTACACAGAATATTGAAAATGAATTGCAGCACAAAACCTCTTAACTCCCTATACTTACCAAAGGCATTTTTTCCCACTCCCTCTCTTCCAATAGACTTATTTTTCAATGTTTCTGTTTACCCCCTCAGGGAAATCAAAAGTGAGCATGTGTCTTTGTTCTTTTTTTTGCTCCATCTGATATCATATTAGCTTTGAGTCACCTGCATTGTCCCGAGCTCTCTGTCTGATCTTGTCTAGGAATTGTACTCATTAACTCAGCTGAAACTTCAGTTTACAAAGACATCACTAGCATAATGTACAGAGTACAGAGTCAAGGTCAGGTTGTTTAACATATGCATTTGTTCAGCTGTTTTTGAATTTCCTCCTGCAAGCATGAGCTTGGGGACTGAGTGAGCAAGCTCAATACTCTTGGAGATCATAAATAGAATAATTAGATGTAAGGTTCTTGCATCTGCAAAACTGGGTTTTCAGCTTTAAGATTTTTTTTTTTGCTGTTGTTTAAAAGATGTTAAAAAAATGTTAGCTACTACAAATAGAAAAGATAGAGTGTATTACATTATCTGAAGAATATTTAAATACATGTAAATAGTAGCTGTATTACAAAACTTGTGAAAAATAGTAAAGTTAAGACTGCAAATGGAAGTTGTTCTTTCTTGATGGCTCTAAACTATGATATATATATAATGAGAAAAATTGTCATTTTTGCTCAAACAGAAAATCTAAAGTACTTTTTTTGTATACAATACATTTTATTATTCAGTGGAATTTGACTTGTACTTTTGTGTTAGGAGTGATGTCTTGCTTATTAGATGATGGACAGAGCCTCTCTCAAGCTGAGTTGATTTCGGTCAACAGGTAGCTCAAACTTTTTAAATATTTTGCAAATGATATGACCACAGAACTTGCTTCTTTATAAAGATGTATTTTAACTGGTTGATGTAACACTTGTAGTTTCTTAAATATTACAGTAATAATATATCTTTTGTCGAATTCCTCGAGGGCTTAATCAAAACAAAAATTTCATTGTGTTTGCATTATGAAAGTTCCCTTGCAGGTGGAAAACTCGCCACAAGAAATATTTTGCCTGAGCCAAGATATGGTAAGTGATGGCAAGGAGCCTGGTTAAAAAACCTGAGAGAGCAGATGAGGGCTTTAGCAGCAATAAAAGAAAACATAGTCTAAGCTCATCTGAAGGAACCACATGGCCTTATCATGGCACTAAAGGCAATGGAAAAAGAGGAACTGAAAATTTTCTCTTGCTAGTTAAGGCATCACTGTTTTTTTAATGTTTGGATTATCTGAACAATCTGCAAGCACTGCCTCATGGCAATCCAGTCATATGGTGGGAAGGGATGGAACATCTGGGTAAGAAAAACATAGAGTGTTCCTATGTCCACACACTAGATGAATGCTCCTATTGCTGATCCTTATTTTATTCCCTTTCTTTCCAGTGTACTTTACAATTTTTCTATATAGCAAATATTTTCCAGCATGGTCTTCAGTCTTTCCAGGCTGATTTCTGTTTGATCAGTGCTTGCTGAATGCCCTGAATAGATAATCTGAAATCTTTAAATCTAATTGAATTATTTATTATCTTTTTAAGTAGACAACTAACTCTGCACTTAGCCTCTGAGATGTAGAACTGAAGTGGATGCTGTCTTGGCTGCCACAGAGGCCAGCATTTGGCCAGAATTTTCTTCTCTTTCTCCTTTTGCAGTGTGACTACCACAATGAAGGTGTTGTCCCCTTAGTCCCTTTAAAGAAGAGACCTTTTCTACAGGATATGTCCTCTTAAAACACAGGTGAGAAGGGATGTTTAGAAAATGCAGTTATACACCACAAGTAGAAGCCAAAAGGCACGTATAGGCAATAACAGGGATGCTGTTTGTATGAATTATGTCTCAATAATTGCACTGCTTCTGAGTTAAATAATTTCCTTACCCATTTTTCCATCATCTTTTCTCCATCAAATTACAAGTATGATATATGAGTGCAAAATAGCCCTAAGATTGCCCTGGTATACTACAATTCTTTCCTGAACTGAAAGATTCCATCCCGGATAACACTCACAAATTGTCTTTCCATCCTGCACCCACTCACTTCACTTTTAACATTAATCTCCAAGGTAAAATCATCTTAAACACTCTTTGAAATACATTCTGCACAGGTGTTAGGGGTAATTTCCTCTGCTCTGAACTCATATGCATCTTCTATTCTTTTATGCAGGCAGTACAGTGGCCACTTTTTTCTGGCTTTTCTGCCTTATAATCCAAATCTTGCAGCAATTTTTGTAACTTCTTTCTAGTGAAAGGAAATTTGAGAATGAGAGAATACTGTGCTCAGAGTCACTTATCTTAAGAACCAGAAAAGAGTTCGGGCAGATACAGTTTAATGCTGCAATGCCTAAAACTTCCACACTTGGAGCCAAGTGTAATGTTTGCACTGAGGAGTGCACTATGCTACTGAGAAAGGGAGAACTTGGAGTTGGTTTGCAATATAAAATCAGATGCACCTGTTCCCTTGAATGAATGGAACATTTAGATGTATACAAGGCAGATTTGCACTTATCAGCAGCTGAAACAATTTGATGCTTAAACTAGTCCAGAGCAGGGTCAATCTACAATTCCATTTTGCTTACAAGTAAGCAACTTCAGATAGTAGGTGTCATGTCTCTTAAACTGGAATATGGGTCCTGAAGCCCAGCCCCTGACTTTGGCCACCAAATGAGGTGTTAAGAGACCTTTCCTTCCTAGGATGTGAAGGATACATGACTGTAGAGTACAGCACTCAGAATTGTTAAGGTTGGAAAAGACCTATGAGAACATCAAATCCAAGTAGGAGCAAGTATTTTCAGAAGAGTGACCTAGCCAATAAACCAACAAACTCATTGTGGAAAGCTGTTGGTGAAACAAATTCTATTTTTTCCCATTGCATTTTATCAGTCAAAAACATGAGAGAAATGGAGGCTGAATGGCTTGTGCTTTTTCCACATCTCGCCAGTGCAAAGCTTTGTAGTTACAACACTCACCTAAGAAAAAGTGTTCTAGAGGTATTCTGCCAACATGCTCAATTGTAGGTACTCAGTAAATATAATGTTTGACCTGGAGTTAATTGAAAAGATAAGAAGTAAATTCTTCCTGTGTTGAGGAGGCATGAGGCCAGAATAGTTATAGTTGCCTTAGAACACTAATCTTCAAAACAGAGGCTTCACCTGCAAAGCTTGGATGTTGCCTTGAATTTAGACTCGGAAATTATTAATTTTTCTATTTGAACCTCCTGAATGTTCACACTTAAACTAAGCAGAATTACTCATGACCTTAACATTGAACACAGACAAAGTATTTGGATGGTCATGAACACGAATAAAGATATATCCAGAGTTCCTGCCTGGGTTCATATAAACTTGTCTCCCTTATCTACAAACTCATATACACAACCAGCATGGCTACTTTGGTTCCAAATTACAAGGTCCACAGCTGCTTCTGATCTGATGGGAAAACCCTCTTCTCTTTGGGAAAGAACCTTGCAAATCTCACAAATCTTTTTGAACTTTCTCCAGCTTCATCCAAGAAAGCCTATTTGTTATTGATGTTTGCACTAGGTAAGTTGTCCTCATGGGAATCAGCAGCATGATACTTTCTGGAATGAAACTAGTCTCTTGAGAACTCAAACATTCCTACATTAAAGTGCTGCTTGTTGATCATTTCTTTCTTGGTTCACATATGCACAAAAATACCAGTAAGTATCTAAATAGAATTGAAAAACATATTAAGATTTACTGGTGTTCTATTACAAAAAGGTACAGAATACTATATAATTATCTTTACTAAGAACTAAAATGTTTCACAACTATTTAACATTTTTTCTCCTTTTGCTGGCTGTAAATTCAGCTCCTATATAAAATTAGATAATTTAAAAAGTTATTAAAGCAAATGTCTACTCTTTTTAGAATAAAAATCTGCTGCTTCAGCCTCAAGTAGTTTCTCTTCCTGCATCGTTAAGTTGATTGACAGCCCATCCACTTTGTTCATCAAAAGGGTTGAGAAAGCTCTTTCCACCACAAGTTCTTGTCTGTTACTTTTAAAACATCAGATAACTTCCTTTATCTTTCAAGATGAAATGGCATTCACTGTATCTCAGGGTTTTATATTTTTTTTGTGTTTGTTAGCCTTGGGTTATCTTAATTTGACTTTTTTTGTCAGTTTTCTATGTCTTTTTCATTGTCCCAATTTAATCTGATCCTGGTGATGCTTTTTTTTCCATCGAAGTGATTTTTTGCTATTTCTCTTAGTTGACAATATAATTTTTCTTGAACTATTTCTCATGCTCTTTTCTAACTAGCTATGATATAAATCTATGCCACTCACAAAAAAGGCAGTTTATACTTTATTAATTGACCTACTTCAAGACACAAAATAGATTTTAATATCATTTGCAATATAAGCAAAACATTTTGTATTAAACTAGAACTATTCTGTGCTTCTCCAAAATTCAAAATATTCTAAGGCTGCTGGTATTTCTTATTGTCCTAACTTTCTAAAGGAGCTATAAAAGTCATTTACATTAGTGTGTGCTGATAATTCTACTGAGGTGTAACTCACATGTGAAGAGTTAAGCACATACCAAAGCAATAAGGAATAATTTTAAGACGATCATCTTTGGGTAGTTATTTAGAGAATATTGTACTGAAACAATTTGGATTCAAGTGCCCCATTTTTGGTTTGAAAAAGGCAAGACTAAGACACGTGCACATGATTCCTCATACCTACATATGAGTGCAAAATTTTTGGTACCTCAATCTAAAAAAGTGAACATTACCTTTGACAACTGTAATGGGGGACAATAACAGGGTAGCTTGGCCAAAAAATTAAAAAAAAAAAAAAAGTTATTTTCTTCTGGAAGTTCTGCTTTATTGAAAAGTTTATGATCAATTTCCAAATCAAGACTTGCATTTTCTCCAGCATATATGTCTGTATCTTGTGTCCTTTGACGACAGAGTAGCTATGTGTAGGTAAATATGAGAGAGCAGAACAGGCTTAATAAAAATCAACAACAGATTTGTTTGAATAAGAACTGCATGATCAATTTTTTTACTAGCAGGCTGGCAAGTATCCAAGGTTACAGTCTTTAGAGGGAACGAATATACAAAGAGTGAAGACAAGCTGAGATTCAGGGTAAAAATATTTTACTTACAATTTGAAAACTCTTGTCTTGGGAATATATAGCAACTTTATATTTTTAGTGTATTTCTGTAGTGCTAGATAGTACAAGCCTGACCTGTGTTGGCCCTAGAATTTTCATCTGTATGTATTAGGGCAAACTATATACCTTGGAGCTATTCTCTGCTCACTCTTTCCAGTTATTATTCCTAAAACTGACACACATGAGTTGGCAATATTAGAACTAGCACAAGATAAGTGACTTTTTGCTGCATTTCCCCCTCCTCCACTTAAGAAGATTAAGTGATGTAGCATAGATTTTATGTGCAGAAGACTTCTTTTCCAGAGAATTATAAAATATTTAAATCCATTTGTATAGAATTTTTCTCTGAAGTGAAATGCCCTTAGTGTTGCAAATGCACAGTTCTAACCAGCTCATTTTTGTCCTTTTGTTGGTGTGTCCTTCACACAGGAATGATTTATGCCACCAAAAGTGTGCTACAGCTAGTGCAGAATTGAACGTTTATCCAATCAAAATAGTTGCATTGCAAAAATGGTATTTTTTTTCTCTGCACAAGAATTAGAATATCCAGCCACTATGAAAACTGAGAAAGAATCTATGCTGTACTGACACTACTGCATTACCAAAGAAGGCACTATTGCCTTATAGAAGAATCCAAACTCAAATACAGGAATAGAATGGGTAAGGGAGATTATCCACAATTAAAGCAAAAACGAAACCACCAAAAAAACCCCACACCAAAGGATTCTTTGCCCAATCTTTCGGGCAAAGAACCGCATTTTTATTTCATTTTAATCTGGCAACAGAGGATGGGAAAAAGAATAGTGAAAGGAATCAAATAAATAGATAAACCGCTTCACATTTAAGTTAAAATATTTTTTAAAAAATCATCGACTCACTTTTAAATAATGCAAAATAATAAAGACATCAGTTACAAGAAATAGCAGTATGATCTATATGATATATCTATATGATCTGTATGATTCAGTTTTGCAGTTCCACCAATAAACAGCACTTCTCTACGTCTATCAATTCTTTCTGAGACAGAATGCTTGGTTTTAAATAAAATCATGAAATATTAAAAAATGTAGTCAGTTTGTTATAGATAATCTCTTCTGTTGTTTATAGATAATATGTTAGTTTATAATTGGCTAGTTTATACATAATGTTAGTTTATAGATAATCTCTTCATAGCTTAAAACTCAACAGTATTCATGGTATACTGTTAAGATGCAAATTTTCCAACTGAAGTGTTTGGCAGATGCATGAAATGCTAGTTTGGATCTCTTTGTAGTCACACCACTTGAGTCTCATTATCTTCATAACTAACATTATCCCTTTACACTTGGGCCAGAAGTTAAGAGAAAGTTAAAAACCAAAACAAAGCCTAATTTCACTAGTATCAGCATGTATTTTCCCACAGACTTGAGCGAGAAAATATTTTGTCTTATCTACTAAACCATCTGCTGCCATTAAGCTACTGAGAATCGATCAGATGGAAAAAAATCACTGCAGAGACTAAGCATGGTCTGAATCAACCCTGTGACAACCATTTCCCTATTTTCGCTGAAGTTCTTAACAATATAAAAGGCTTCGTTTCTTGGAAGTGAATCTGTTAATTTTTTCTCAGTGATCCAAAGCTTATAAGAGAAAATGGTTTGCCTGACTTAAATTAGTTTTGCATGAATTTCTTTGTAATGATAATAGTTGAAAAAAAGAAAAAATCAAAAGCCATATTATGGTGAGCAGTTCTTTTGTGGAAGCAAATCATGAAGGTGATTGTCTCTTTAGTATCATATTCCTTCTCTTTACTACCATTTTTTTTTCAGACTGAGGCTTTTTTTATCTTTAGCAAATACAATATAAGTCAAGAACAATATGGAGTTCGGATTAACATAATTTCCATTGCTTTCTCAAAAAACTGTTAAACAATGACACTCTGGGCTTTCATGCATACTTTTGATTATTGACACATTTATGTTCGGTACTAGAAAGATGGATGCACTCTTTTGCATTGCAAAGAGCCCTCTTGATTTTAGTGAGTTAAACCAAGCCTCTGAGCATGCCTTTGCAGGATCAAAGCTTAGCTGCTTCAAACGTCAAGCTTCATTAGAAAAATGACATACCTAGGTCAAATTTATTTTCTGTTTTAATAATCTGTTTCTGTAATTGTTTTTGTTAAGTGCTCTGTTCTTTGTCATACCTTCTGTAATTCAATTTGTAGTTCAAACCTATACTTATTTAGCAATTTATCAAAATAAACTGAAGATAGCTATGCTTTTGACAAAAAACCCACAAAATAAAGAGCAGGTAAAACTTTTTTCAGGAAAAATAAAGTCAAACCAAGAGGTCAGGTAGAAACTCATAAAAACTTATTTAAACACACACACACAAGAAATCTTTGTATGAGACTGGAAAGGCAGAAATGAAATTGTTTTCTTGCAGATTAGGTGCCTATGAATTGCACAAAAAAAGATTACCCAGATATTTCAACTTAAAACATATAGTAGCTATTTGTCAAAGCCTGAGATAGCTCCATAACTGTACATAAAATAAGTAATGGAGTGACATGCTGGGAAAAAGTTTCTGTGTTTCTCTGGCAGAGTTTAAAAGTGCAGGAAACTCAATGAGACCTATGCACTTTATATTTGAAATTATTTGCATGAATCTTACCACATGACTCTCTTACCTCTGAAAATTTTTCCTCCTTTCATTTAGATCTACTTTGTGCATTCACACCATATTGGTTTGCTAGGTGGAGAAGTAATGTAAATGTCTTTAAAACTGACTTTCTGATTTGGGAGTTTTGCTTTGTAGATAGAAGGCAAAGTAGTCAGATGTTATGTCAGGCACTCATGAATCAATTTGACCAGGCCTGTCTATGGTGGAGGTTAAACTGCTGATTACCTACAGAAAGAAGTGAGCTTTATTGGATGACATAGCATCTAATATCTTAGAAATCACCAGATTATGGAATGGCTATAACAATAGGAGGTGAATTAATCTTCTCTTTGTTTATTCTCATCTGCCTTCAACTTCATTATTTACCTAGAAAACATAATGCACAAGAGGGACGGTCTTTGTGCTTTTCACTCTGGCTATCATAAATAACATGGGCTTGAGCAATTGGAAGTTGACTTTTAGGCCATTGCTTTACTTCTTATTTTTATCTTCAGAACATGGTCAAAAATCCTGATTTGAGCTTTTGATTTATCTAACTTTTCTTCTGGACTATGTGAGCTAAGTACTTTATATCCTTCCTCAGATCTTGCCTGTTGTCTCCTCGTTTTGGTCATCTAAAGACTCTTCCAGATGGTGAATAATCATAAGGAAAGGCAATAAATTATAACCAGAGAAAAAACACTGTAGACTGAGGCTGAGTGGGATCAGTGTGGTTTTGTGTCCCTAACGATCTTCCAGCTATGCTCTGCATGCTGGAACTACCTGATCATCCACAATACTCTTATCCTTCTGTTGCTATCTTCCTGGTACTGAAATTAGCATAACTTTTTTTCCTCCAGTAGCTCAACTGACTAGCAATTAAATACAACTAAAGATATTTGCTTCCTTTATAATTTATCTGTGCAACTGGGATGTCTTATCCTTTGTTTCATAATGTGCATTATTAACCTCTTTTATAAAATGCAATATGGAGGAAAACTTGTGCTGTTGCTAAAGAATTCAGCTTGGCAGCTACTATTAATGTAAGTAGAAGTCACAAGAAGAACAGCTTGATCTCTTTAAAGTTTGTTAGCATTTAAATACTTAAATATTCTATAAATTTTGTGAGAAAAGAGGATACTTCCAATAGAGTTCCATGTCAAAAACTTACGAGTATTTAGATACTCTGATGCCAACCCTATATGTTCATCTGCTTCTCCTCTATAAAATGAAAATTATCAGGTTTGTTTTACTGGCCAAAAGGTCTTCATCTTTCCTTTAGTATAGCAGTGACTTTTGAATAGCTGAGCCTTTATTTTTGCCATTCACTGAGAATTTTCAATCTTTTGTGATCAGTGAGGCAAGGTGCTTTGGGAAAACCAGTATGGGGTCGTGCAATTAAAGATATAACACACACATTCACATGAGAGTAGACTGATAGTGACAAACCTTGACTCTGACACTTCCCAGCTCTGTGTTTTGGCTTTCCAACCCAAGTAACACTCTTCAATCCATTTTCTGTGGGTGAAGAATTGGTTTATGTGAATTAATATTTGTAGGAATTGTTCAAATAAAGAAAGGAATAATCTGAACTAAATTCAAGTTGCACAGCTTTCCAAAGAATGTGAATTCATCGTACATAAAGTAGACTGAGCAACTTTTCCTATTTTGCTTTCAGAAAGCACTGACTTGACATCATCATGTTATTCTATATTTTTTCATGCCTCTGAGGCAGCTCCTCTGCTCTTTATCATAGCATGAAATTATTTATCTTCCTCCCAGGTAAGTTTATCTACAGCTGTCTATATCTTCAGTTTGCAGGTAAAGGAAAGACACTTAATTGGATTTCCAAGTTAGTCTACAGTAGATCAGTATTTGAACATTGTAGTTAAAAACCAGGCCAATAGCAACTTTGGAGGGATTCTTATATGCTTTTACTCAGCTACAGTAGTTTCTTGTAGAAAAGGGACTGTCTGTTTAAACTTTTCTGAAGTAAAAAATATAGCTAGAAATATCTGTGGAAACTAGATCCTAGGAATCATATAATCTTCCATTTCTTTTTCAGTTCTGCCATTGTATCTATCCTGCCTTGAGGAAGGTGAGACCTCAACTCTTGCTCAGTTCTTACAACTTAGCCCCAGCTTGATGGATATGAACTCAATATGAGTTCATCAGCTAAGAACAGAATGAATAGGATGGGATTTTTTTGACTGCTACAGTTCTGAGATTGCATTTGGGCCTGCAATTTTCTTATTAAAATTAAGTAGGAAAACAAAGGCCCACAGGCAATAGCACATATAAACCCAAGCTACTGGGTTATAAAAAGATGACTTATTATAATAATTTTAACACAGTATGAAACAAGCAGCAGATATTGGTCTCAGTGAACAAAGCTCCATATTTTTCTTAGCATCTGGACCTGTAAATTTCTAAAGCAACAATGCCATAATGAAGACAAAGATGCCTGCCATCTGTTCTGTTATATGAAGATTATTTGTTGCCCTTGTGATTTAGGAAAATTTCCAGGAAATATTCCAGCAAATTTGAGCATAGAAATAGTCAGGTGTGAGGCATATGACCATTATTGTGTCTGATGGGCTATAAAACATGAAGCAGTGAGGAAACACAAAGGAGAAGATAAAAACAGAGCACCAAACATAAGGAAACATGCTAACAGATATAAAGGATATTTGATTTTTAAAAATTTTTTCACTAAAGTTTAACAATTTGACGCATAGAAAAAAGCGATATTAAGGCTGTGTTTTCAAACACTTAAAAGCAGTAAATATGCTATTGAACTCCTCATCAACTGCATAGAGGCCCCTTGTGGCTTTTTGAGAAACTGTCCTGGCTGAGAGGAGCTTAGGTGACCGTGAGGTGTGGAGCTTGTGACAAAGATGAAAAGAAACTGATGGCACATGTAAAATGGATAGCGTCAAACAGGTCTAAACGAGGAGTACAAGGACGACACTTTAAACTAGGAAGAAATTATTGTAAAATCATTACATTTGGTAGAAGAATTGACAAGTTAACACATGGCATTTCTTTTCCCTTTTGTGAGGCACTGCATAAAATTTATGTTTACTGTATTTGAGTGCCTGAGAATGTCCTGTTGTCACTATGAACTAATGAGGTACACTTTCTGTCATCTGCTCAAAGCTGCAGCAGGAACAGGCTCAGACTTTCCTAAACAATGTCTTCTAGACATGAAAAAAAAAAAAAAAAAAAGTGCAAGTAGGTTTAGAAAAACATTACTGTGACCAGGAGATTCTTATTTAGAGGAATGGTGTTTTGAACACAATAGAGAACTAGCTGTTCTGATTTTTATTCAGAACCTTGACCTTTTTTTGATCACAGAGAAAACGTATATGAAGCTGGATCATCTAAAGATGATAGACACCCTTGAAATTTTTCTGTTGAACTTTTATTTATTTTTTTAGTTTGATTTTATTAAAAAATAATAGTAAATCTATTAAATGAAAAAATAAGGAAAATTCTAACCATTCCTCCAAACCTAAACGGAAAAAAAATCACAGGTTTCTTTTTTCAATTTGTTTGAATTTTGTGACTTAGCATTAGCGGTTTGTCTAGGGTCTCTAGAATCTGGTATGAGCTATTGCAAAATTCAGGTTAGAATGTTCATGGCAAAATCAACTCTAATATCTCAGCTCTTGATCTGTATAACTTTGTTTATTGTTGCAATGTTCTCCTGAGTTGCTATAATCATGTTTGACCAGTCAACAAACAAATAAAGCAAATAAAGTGTATACTTTTAAAAGAAAATAGCGAGGCTGCGAACCACAGTGAAGAGAATACAAGCTGCCAGGGTTACCAGAGAACTAAAGAAATATGTTCCAGTTCAGTATTTGTTTAGAGTTTTCTCTTTTCAGACTAAGGTAGTCATAAATAAACTAAAGTAAAATAACATGGGCTGTTTTTGTAAAGGCATCATCAGATAGAAAAAAAATTACAATGCTTCTTTGTAGCAGTTGTGGGAGGACACAGTCTGGACAGGAAGGCTTCAGAGGATATTGATGAAAACAGAGCAAGACCATGAAATAAATGGAAACAAAGTGATAAAGAGTCCTGGAGGCATTGATTTATGAGAAAGATCAAAAAGCTAAAATAAATTTGTAGCTAATCAGTGACTGAGGATGAAAGACAGCAATGGATGTGGGCATGCTTTATAGTCATGCAGGGAAATGTCACTGAAATAATAGGGGGTTTTAGGGATTGGTAGCCCAGTGATCTCATTCCAAGATGATCTGGTAAAAGATCTCAGTAGGCTGACTAATATTTGAAAGGAATGGTAATAGAAAAGGCAGAAATTGAATACAGGTGATAGAGACAACACAGCTAGATTTTATATTCAAATTCAGTAGCATATTAATGTTAAACCGGAGCTGGGAGAAAGAATTTGCTGTGCTGACTGCTATAGTGACTGCCCTCAGCCTATATACTTTTCTCTTTTTCTATGGTTATCTCTATTACACTGGGCAAGGAAAATGTAAGGATCATGTATGTCCATGGTACTAAGTAGGTTATGGGACAGGATATATGCAAGATATTAATTCAGCCTAAATCCAGTGCATGGGGCTGTGGAAAGTACTGAACCTTGCTCACTCTGAGTTGTGACTGACTCATCTGCCATTGTGTGAGGACAAATGAATGACCTCTCACCCTAGTGACCACAGACACACTGCCATCCGATTGGAAAGAAACCCTTTTGTTGAACTGAAATTAAATATATTCATCTTTATATATGAATATATAAATGAAATACTGAAGAAATTATCTGGTGTGTGAATTGATGGAAAGGTTTTATTTCCAGCCTCCAAAAGGGCACTCCTGAGTTTACCATATGAATTACAGAGTTTGATTGGTACATCTGGAGGGGAAGAAAGCCAGGAGGGATGTGTTTACTTTTTTCTCTTTCTTATGAGACAAAATTCCTTATATACGCTAGTGAAGAAAAAAAGCACAGCATGTCCTGAATGAGCCTGTCTGCTAAAGATAATCCTGGCCCCAGGATTTCTGGCACTTAAAAACCAATGAGTGGGATTTAGCATATCAGGAAAGAGTGAAAAAGGTATTATTTGAAGACTTGAAAAAGCTTGGTACTGCTTTCAACGAAGGTGCTTTATACCGTGTGTTCTTCTAAAGAAGCCCTATTCAGAAGCAAAGAAAATGCTAAAGTTGCACTAAATGATCAGTGAAGGTCACATGAGGGCACAAAAAATGACCATTTCAATAAAAAATTATGTTAGTTTGGACTAAGAATGGCTTAGCTTTCATGAACTCTCCACTTCTCACTGTTAGGTTGACTTGTGAACGACCATCTTACACAAGCTTTTGTCTTTAGATAACTAAAGCATTTCTTTGTGATAAATGGTTTTGGTCAGAATTTTTTTTGCCTTGGTGACCAAGTAAGTAGGTAAGGGCTAATGGCCAGGGCTATGATTCAGAGCGATTTAAGCAGGCTAGAGGAATGGGTCAGAAGAAAGGCTGCAAATTTCAACAACAAATACCAAGTTCTGAACCTGGGAAAAAGACCCCTTGTGATGACTGGGGAACAGGTCTGCTGTAAAGGAACTGAAGATCTTGGCAAGCAGAGGGGTGAATGTGAGCCATCCTTGTGCCCTGGCAGGAAAGTCCAGCAGCATCTGGGGATCCAGCCTGTAGGTCAAGGGAAATTATTAACCCCCACTATTCAGAGCTCAGATCACACCTAAACCCTGTGGCAAGGTACCAGTCCCCCAGTACAAGACTGATAAACTGGAGACAGTTCAGTGAAGGACCACCAAGATGCTTGGGGGGCTGGAGCATGCCCTGTGAGGAGGAGCTGAGGGACTGGTTCTTTTGTGCCTGGAGAAGAGGTGGCTTTGGGGACACTTATCAACTCTTCAAACCTACTGTGTGGTCCCTGAGAAAACTAAGACATGATCCTCTCTAGTGGTACAAGGAAAGAGAACAAGACATGATTGACATAAACTTTAAAAATAGAAAAAATTTTTTCATTCTGAAGGCAGCCAAGCTGCTCAGAGATGTCAAGTAGTCTCTGTCCTTGGAGGTTTACAAGACTCAGCTGGACAAAAGCCTGAGCACCTCAGATCTGAGACTACTTTGAGCCGGACATTGGACTGGAAGTGTCACAAGGTCCATTCCTGCCTCCATTACTCTCTGATTCTTACTCAGTGACACTGCCAGTTCATTTGGGTGATCTTGTGTGGTCTAGGCAACTGTAAGCTACTGAAGGCTTTAAATGAGAGTACTGCATTGAACTGAATTCAGAGAGGACTGTAGATAACAAACTTCCTGGAGTACTAGGTTTAATACCTAAATCAGTTTAAATGTGTCACAGACTTTGTAAATACTTCAGTACCACCTACTTAAAGGAAAAAAAGAGTAAGCCAATTTCTGCTCACATTTACAGTGACTTAAGTGTTTGCTTTTTCACATTTTTTCATGCGAAAGGATGAGTACAGTCACTGATGTCCTGTAACACTAACAAATAAAATATAATGATTCAATGCTCAACTAAGGGAAAATGGACTGCACATGGAATTCATACAGCTCTCTTCTTGTTTACCTGTATAATTTATAAAATCTATAAAAATCCCCAAACAAAAAGTCTTAGCATAAAGAAAAAAACCCCACAAAAGCTTTTTAATGGATTGAACCCCAGAACAAGACGAATTCCATTATTCAATTTACTATTTAATTAAGGGATACAGAATTCTGGATATGCTACCAAAACATTTTAAAAAGCAAGATAATAATGCTCAAGTGACTGGCAACACAGCAGCACTCTCCTTAGGCTCCATTTTGAATCTAATTTATTTAATCTAAAATGCCCAGCCCTGCAGCATGCAAGGTAGTCTTTTCCAGTTTAAATAAAGATTTGGAGGTAAAGAAACTACATACTACAGAAACTATAAATATTAACTTTTTTTTTGCTTGATTTGCCATTCAAAAATTATTTAAAATAGAAAGTCATGAATTTTGTCCTAAAATTACCTTTGTCAAGGTTACCAATTTTGTGCCTAGCTGACTGATATTTTTTCCTGGTTATATTCTCTGCCAGAAAAATATTGTATGTGAAATGAAAGGCATTCATGGTAACGTGGAAAATTTACTTTTACACGCTGTATTAATGCACATTATTATTATTATAACAAAGCTTAAAAGTTTTTATGAACTGTATTAACTTTTATTGGATGCATGTTTCCATTTATGTTTGTTGTGCTGGGTCACGAGTCTCCATACCACTAATAAATATAGTTTAAAATTATCTTTTTTTGTCTATTGATTTTCCTTTTACCTTATGAATACTTCCCCTCTGTCTTCCTTCCTCCTTTTACCTTTTGGAAGTTCTCCAAGTTGTCTCTATGTTTGAAGCACATATTTCTTCTCTAATTATTCTCTAACTCCCTGCTTCCTTCCCCTTCCTTGTTACACATTTGTCTCCCTTTTTATTCCAGTCCATGACTTGACATTTGTTACTCTTGAAACAGGATCTCATGGAAGCTGTAATAGCTCATGAGACATAATAACATGGGGCAGAAGCACAAAATCTATTGAAAGAGGAATGGAAAAAATTCAGTATGGGAGGGTGGCAGTCCTCACTGTCCCTTAGATATCAGGAGTCTAAGAGTGATAGAGCTGTGCAATTAAACATCATCAGCAAAGAGCAGCTGTTGTGGTGGCCATGTTCAAGACAAGGAAGAGAAAGGCAACGGCCTATCATACCAAAAAAGATTACATATATATCTACACATATACAAGCTCTATCATTGCTGCTATATTTCCCTTCTTTGTGTGTCTTATTTCAGAGCTGGAAAATTTCTATTATTCCTTCCAATGTATTTTGATATTAAAATTGATCTCTTTTTAAACACTGTCTCCATTAACAACTGCATGCTTTCTCCACAGTCTGCATAATTAAGAAACTCCTGTGATTATCCTAAAGTAATGAGAAACGTATAAATTAAATTGGCTGTGGAAGATGTTAAAAATTTCTAATTGGGAAATGCATTCCCTCGGAATATGAAATCATAAAAGTACACAAATCACAGCACTGCTTATTTTCATTCTAAGAATAAGAGTGTAATTCTTTGCAAGTTACACAAAAAGTCAGATAGCGAACTATCTTCAGAAGTCACACTAAAACTGTGATTCTGGAATTATATTCAAATACAAGAGTATATATGCTTTATAAGAAGAGTTATATATTTTTCATAAAGAGTAATCTCCTGGACTGTAAAATGACAAAAGGCATCACTTCTCTGAGATTGAAATTAATTTTGTATCACATCAAAGAATTCAAATGGCAATATTTATATTTTTAAAGTTGAGAAGTTTCCCAACTATACACCTTGGGATTTTAAAAAAAATCACTCAAACAATTAAGGATAATGTGCATAAATGTCACAAATAATGAAGATATTTTGACAGAAAAATAAAAAAAATTACTAAGATTTAGTCAGTATATGAAGAACTTATTTTTTTCTAGGGAGTGTAAAAAAAAAGATACTTTTTATGAGGACTTAAAGTACACATATGTCACATATAAAATATTACAGAAATACTGTTTGCTTTCTGTTGAAAGCATTGAAATAAACCGAGTTAGAGAAACACAGATTTTATTGGTCTGCATTAGTCACCATGTGTGATTTGTCTCAGACTGGTGGTTTCTAAAATAGTGACCTGCTGTAATTTTAAAACATGATGTGTCTTCTTCCACGTTTGATGTTCAGGCAAAAAGATTAGAATCCTTGTGCCAGTTTACTAGAATAGCTGGTCATTCCCTACTGCCATGGGTGTAATATAAACTCTTATGTCTGACAGTCTTGTATTAGCTCAGCTCCCCTGGAGAATTTGGGATCATGCTCCAACAAAAATAAAGTGAGAGGCACACATCTGAAAGAAAGAAATACAGGTACACTGCCCAATACAAGTACACTGTTTAGGCCATATGATATTGAAATTTCACAACAGGAATATAACTTGGTTTTAAAAGAGGACAACATGAGAGGGTGTGGGGTAATATACCATGAACAGAAAGCTTTTTAAACATAAAATTCTCAGAATAATGAGAAAGTTACAGCTCAGAATGGAGGAACACAATACAGCTCCACAGAGACATTTGCAAACAACTGCTCTGCACAGACCTTCGTCATATACCCTGTTCAGCTTTTGTTTTTAAGATCTCTAACAGTCATCTTTTCCTTTTTTCCTTCATTAATATTCTATGAACATCTTTAAAGAAGGGGAAGATGAGACATTAGCGTGTACTGTCATACACAAATCATCCCAGACTCCCAATAGCTTCTTTACATTCACTTTGTTCATGGGGTTCTGATATTCTGACAGGGGCTACTGCTGATGTGATGGTCCAAAATATCTCAGATTCCCTTTCTTTCCATATGTTTCTTCCCTCAAAGCCACGAGGGATAACATGGACTTTTGGCAATGCAGGGGAGGTCCTGTCCTTCCAAATAAGAGATTTTTGTAGACACACTCCAGTGATGATCCACGCAAATAAAAACGGGCAAAGAGTAAGGAAAGACACATCTGTTGTGTGACCCAACATATACATTACTAAAATGAAAATTACTCCTTGAAATTCCCAACACATTTTGGAGTATGTGCATGTAATTAGTATGTGTATGTAATTAGCATTTTCTGATCCCGAAAGGGAAAATTCTCCATGAGATGAAGTACTTTAAAAGCGCTTTTAGAATTTGAATTGTTTTCTTGGAGTTAGATGCTAACATTCTCACTGTGGCCTCTGAAGTGCCATAATTTGTGTCTTCATTTGTAAGAGCACATGCCATTTCCCAGACAAAATGCTATGATACCTGCAACTCTGCTAGATGACATTCTAATTATATAATTTATTTTTCTTAGTTCATTTTTTCCCACTTTTTAGGATGGTGTTACCTTTCATTATTCAAAGTACATTTGATATTGAACCACATTTTTTGTGATTTATATTGATTTTGCTTTTATGCAATCATCCCTTTGTTCTCGTGACTCTGTTTCAGTGATTGTCAGTGTGTACATTACACCATTAGCAGAAAATATTTTTATTTAAGAGTAAATCCCTATCTGATTTTAACTTATTAATATATTATTTGATAACATTTTTTTTTGTATAATTCAAATGCTGAATATAGTTGTTTTTTCTTTGCTATCTATTTTCTAGACAGAAAATATTATATGCTACTTTGTCCAAGTACTCAATAAGTATTATTAAACTATTTAATGAGTGAAAAGTATTTTGAAATACATCCTTAGCATGAGATTTATAATTAGAGGAATTCAAATAAGTGAAAATGCATTTTTGCCTTTGCAAGCTAAAATATGCTTGTGTTTCCAATTGCAAAAATTTAATTAGTATTCTAATTTGGTTCTAAATAATGATCAAATATTTGTGCTGAACTGCAGAGATCCTCACCCAAAGAAAATTTACCTAATTATACTACATGTAACATAATGAATATAAGACTGAAGAATGAAGGTAGAAGGACAGTACAGTAAAAGTAGAGGAGTTCCCTGCATAAGTCATATTTTATCACAACTATGTTAATGTTTGGAAGGTCCAAGCCAGGATTATTTATTACGCCATCTAGATAAATAGATACAACATATCTAAGTAGATAAATGACTGATGAGATTCTTGCAGATATCACAGAAGAATAGGCTGATCAGAAGAGATTTAAAGGAAAGAGTAGGAGCCCTGTAGGTGTCTTAGAATGATGTAAAAAGAGATCATGAAGGAAAGAAAGGGTCATGGGAGAAATGAGAACTTGAGGGTAAAGCACCCACCTTGAAGCAGTTGAGGTGCCTGCAGAGTGTGCCAACAGACATACCACTACAACCTGAAGGACTGGCTAGTAAAATGGACAGTGTACACATGTGCATACTCCTTATGGCAGTGGAAAAGAGCAAAAACCTTGGGAATGGCAAAGAGGAATCAGAACTGAAGGAGTAACAATAAATACAGTGACAAGTCCTTGTAGATTTTTAATCCATATGACAAAAACAGAAACAGAAAGAAATAGTGCAAAGACACAGCATTATTTAATTTTCATGTTTTAAGAAGGAAGTTGCAACAAGGAAAATAGCTTCTGGAGAAGACACAGTTTATTTCCAAACATATTGCTCTCTGCAGTTAAAGTGTGCTGTCATATAGGTACTATATGACTATATGGCTATATGTGTACAGCTCTATGTAGTGACTTGGAGCTTTGCTTCACTTTCAGACTGATAATCAAGGTTTTTCACCGAAATGGTTTACTAGGAATGCAATAAAATTGTCCCCTAAGAACAGGAATAAGAGACTAGCTATAGGATGAAGACGAAATAGTGCCTGAAATAGTGTTTTATTTGAGCATTCTTATTCAAAAGAAAAGCATTACAAGAATACACAAATCTTGCACTATAGTTATTCTGGCATGTATGAGTAGTTTTCAGTGTATGGAATTTTTAAAACTGCAATATTTAATTTCAAATAACTTTTTTTTACTGGAGGACAGTAACTAAAAAAGTACACAAAGAAAAGTCTTTATCTAGGCCAGTCCTATTTCCTAAAAGAATAAGGGTCCGTGTTCCTTCAGGTCAAAAGCCTGAGCTTGTGAAAGCAAACAAGAATTTTCATACCCATCCAGACTCTGCAACGAACTCTGCTTTGCTGTTATAATGAGGACGAATTAATTCACCTGCTCAGTGAATCCCAGGTGTGGAGTGAATGCCTGGTCTCTGTCCCAGCCCTTCTGTGCACCTGCCCCAAAACTTTGGTTCCAGCAAGTAAGACCTATTGATTGAAATAACACTGTTAAATCAGTCAAGTTAATAGAAAATTTTAATTTTTTATAAAAGCTCCAAAATTCTATTTCCTCTTTAAGCCAAATTCTGGACCATAACATGTCACAGGGACTGAGCAATTTACTGAACACTTAATTATAGAGTGTGAATTTTCTCAAGTGCCTCAATAATGAGTTTAGTAAAAACAAGTAAAGGTATATCTAGAAAGAGGTTCGATTTAAGCTGAGTTTTATGAATTTGATATGGTCTCCTGGCCAATTTACATGTGGGTAATTCCTGTCTATATTGCTTTTGAAATTCAACTGGAAAAGAAAGGTTTCCTTTTTCACCTCTTAACATCTCTATTTTGCTGCCATGTGTCATCGATCTGTTGCTGCATTTTTATTCCAAAAATGATGTTTTATTTCTTGTGCCTTCATTTAACTCAGTGCTCATTAAATAAGGGGCCAATACTTCATCTTCAATTCACATCTGTACTTTTATTTTATTCACATTTATGTTCTTTACTTATTCAGGCTATTCATTCATAAGAGTAAAGTTACAAAAATAACCTTTGTAATTTAAAGTACTTTCAGATGAATCAGGAATTAATGTAATTAATGTTCTATAGCAGATTTCTAGGAACTCTGCTAGGCAATCTCTTGCCTCCTTTTAACCAGTGCTATAGGGCTTAGAGAAAGAATCTAGGAACTCTCTAATATTTTTTTTTTTCTTTTCTTTTTTCTCCAGATCTCACAGATACTTGTTTGAGCCGTAAAACATGAAAACATGAAGCCTCAAGACTTTTCATAATGTTTCTATGTAGCAATGGCAATAAGTATGGCAGGTCTTGTTTTTTATTCCCTTTTTACTGTATGACACAGGATATAATGCCAGTCTGTAATCTCAGGACTGTTCTCAATATATCTCATGTAACCAATCACAAGTCTGCTAAGTTGGTATAAAAACATCAAAGCCATGCTGGTTTATGTCCATTCTATTTTTTTTTTTTAATTTGTGGTGGTAAACACTTGGTAATAAAGGTGAGGGGTGAAGAAGAACTGTCTCTTTAGACAGTTTAATTTTGTATCAAAATTGAAATTCTTTAGGTTAAGTGCCTAATACCCGCTAAGCTAAAGGCCTACTAAATTCTGTGTGCTGGATAAAATGCCAGAAATGAATTCCATTTGACTTAGAGTCCTCGATATGTATTTCTAACTTAAAAGAAACAGAACTCCTTTATAATATGTATTATTGGGAATTATTTTATACTTGTTGTCAAACAGGCTCACTTAACTATTCAAAAAGCCTTGCAGTTTTCATTCTGCAACAGGAGAAAAAGCTTGAACAGTGAAAGGGTCAGGCAGAGAGGGAAGTGCATTAGTTGAACATGCCAAAGGGTAACCAACAGAGAGAGAAACCACTCATCCTTTAAAATTAAATCACTCCGTGTGTGTGCTGTGTATTCTATATTCAGTGCTGTTCTTTTTGCTGTTATTGAAATTCTTTTCCAGTTCAGAGCCAACAGCTATAAGTGTAACTGATCTGGATTAATTTACACTGCATTTTGTAACATATATTTTGACAAATAAATTTTTTATTAAAATAATCAATTTCAGCATATAATTATCAGCCACAACTTTCTCCTGCGAGATTATCAGCAAATTTCAAATAAACTAGTTGCCTGAGAAATAAATAGAATTTAAGTTATAAATAAGTATAATATAAGCTCTACATCTGTAAAACTTTGATATCAATACTTCTGAGGCTGTGGAATACTCTAGTTGTATGAATATGATGTGAATTAAGTTACTGCCATGACTGATGCATTAAAATGCATTATTTATTATTTCATCTCAGTCTCATTGAAATCTTTGGCTTGTTCTGCTGTTTAAGTTGAATTCTCATTTTCCCCCAATTACTAACTGACATAGCCTACAGAATTGCTTTTAGGATTCTCTAAGGCAAATCTTTTGTTGCCTCAGTAGGCATGGTGAATTTTTAGCAGTGTTAAAATAATAAATTTGTGTAAGAACTTCAGTTTCTGAACTGATCTCTTTTATGCTTGAGATACACTCTTTCTCAATGTGTGTACTGATAAAAGACATGAACATGAAACCAAAGTACCATTTTAATAGAAGAGGTGATTTCAGTTTGAATGCGAGATACTAGGCATGTGTCCATAATTCTCCATTTTGGGGTATTTTCTGAGACCCTGAGCCCAGTATAATTTCCACAATATTTGGATTGGGAAGTATCAGAGCTAAAGGTCATGAAGATATGGAAGTTCATAAGGTTCTGTTTCTATGATGTGTCCTGCCATGCTGCCCTATGCTGAATGCACTACTTTGTTTTGGATGCTGTCTGTGGCTAGTACTGGTAGACAAACATGCTGTCCTTAGACACCATCCCAGCACCAGGGGTGTCTAGAGGAACGAGCTCTAAATTTAGTATAGGAGATTAATGAAAGCAGCTGATGGACTGGACTAGTATTTCTTCTGTTAGAATAATATTTGGCAGTGCACATGTAAACATGTATTTATGGCTTCACCAAAGTCTTATGTTAGGGTATGGTAGTGTTGCAATAACTTTGAAAGACAGATTCTGACTGTAGGGCATGTATAAATGCTGAGTCATAAAATAACATTAGTCAAGACTTTATGTATTTTGTCTCATTTTTCAAAATTATGAGCCATGACTGATCAGTAATACTTAGAATTTTGTAATCCATGATTGAAAAATCCAAAGAGTGTAAAATAATTTTTTACTCTCTGTTCACAATAAAACTGGTGTAAATATGTACAGAGAGAAGGTAAAAAACCTTATAATTCCAAGGTTAAAATGTTTTGCCCTTGAAACAAAAGAGGAAGCTCTTTGTAACAGATTTGGATTCAATATTTTTATATAAGAAAATAATGAATTTTCAGAAGCAAAATTGGTGAAACAACGCATTCAACGGTGGTTTGGGTTTTTTTTCAAGAAGTGCTCTCCAATCTGTAATTAAATTTCTGGTCAGAGCCATGAGCACGACCAGATTCCTCTTGTGTAAATGAGCTTTAACCTAGGATTGGAGAGAGCTAAGGTCTGATATTGAAGGCCCAGCTCAAGTATTTAATTAAAGAAAGATGGCTGATGGCAATGAATTTAAGGTCACATTTACAGATCAAA
Organism: Sturnus vulgaris; assembly: GCF_052056855.1. Taxonomy (NCBI): domain Eukaryota; kingdom Metazoa; phylum Chordata; class Aves; order Passeriformes; family Sturnidae; genus Sturnus; species Sturnus vulgaris. Next base: position 76,492,885 of record NC_142245.1, read on the forward strand.
ACCCAAGTCAGAGCCTGAGAATGACTCATGCCACATGGCCATGGACAAACCTATTTCTCCTGAAGTGGGGCAGATTTATCAATATTGCTGGCTGAATTGACTCTGTGCTTTGCCAGACTCCAAACCATGTTTCAACATTTCTTAGCTCCAGGGAAAATTAAGGCCAGGAACATGCTGGAAACCAAACAGTGTTAGATGATGATAATGACTTGCTTGTTTTGCTAACGCTGGTGCAGCCTTAGTGTCCTACATTCCAGTCTCCCCTTCATTTTCAGGGCCATAATTTTCAGAAGTTCAGCAAAATGTAAATATTTCCACTCAATAGAAAAGGGCATGAGAAGATCAGCTCAGCCTTTCAGTACAATCACTCTGAATCCCTGAGTACAAAGGCACTGGTAACAAAGACTCTGAAGCAGGTGAGAAGAATTGTTATGTTCATTTTGACCAAAGTAAGGTCAGTATTGAGAAATGCCTCAGCTTAGTTTTTGACAGAAGTTATAGTGAAGTCTGTGGCAAGTCATCAGACATCTCTGTGACTCACCTCTCTCCTTCATTTAGTGGTCTTACTATGATGCTTTAAATAGCAGAGAATACCCCAAGGTGTTTTTCCTTTCCTGATTTGCAGTGATGGGTTCTCAGGCACTTGGCTAACATGGATGCTGCCTCTCTGATGCTTCCCATTCCAGAGCTTGCTTGTTGGAGCAGGGAACCCCTACAGATGGCTCCCCTACAGCACTAGGGTGCATATGCTGTTTTCTTCTTTGAGTACCAGGGTCTTCACAAGCACTCAGGGCTGAAAGCATTTTAAGTTTTAAGCTTATAAAGCTTTTAAGGTTTAAAGTGATGCTTGAATTATAAGTTTTAAGCTTTTATATCTGTATATAAAATTATATAATTATATTTTATTAAGCTTTTATATATAATAAACTTTTAAAATATAATAAATTATAAGGTTTAAGCTGATGCTACTGCTGATTTTAGTGCTCTTGCTCATAGTAAGATGACGTTTTCAAATTAGGCTTTAGGTACTACATCTAGAGATATGACCACATCTGAAGTTGCTTCTTAGAACTGGGTATCAAAATATATTCAAATTATTGAACTGTGTGTGCATTTTGGTTGTACAACTTTTTAAATATTTCCTTACTACTAAATATTCATTATCTGTGAAGATGTTTTCTTACAGTTTTTTTCTTCCAAGAGGAATTTGTTTTGATCTTTTTTACACATTCAGTAAGTTGCACAAATTTCAGGTTTTAAATTTCTCGATATACTTGATAGCAAGAGCTCTCAGAAGATATCTCTTTGATTCTATTTTTCTTCCCAAATAATTATTACAGATTCGAAGTAGCATTACAATTGCCTAAGAAACTTAGAGGAAATTCAGAATAATTAATCAGATAATATTCTCAAGCTTATTTTTTTTTAGTCCTTCAGAATTTGAACTATACGGGTTCATAATCAACCAGAACAAAGAAACAACTTTTATGTAGCTTTTTTTTTCCAGTACATATTGTGGAATTTACAATTAAATGAAGGCAAAAGGATGCTGTTCAACTTTTCATGCAAAGATGAGATAAATCTTACTCTGGCAATTTAAAGGCATATCACTCTACATGGACAGTAACAGCACAGAGTGATACAATGCTTTGTAATCCTTAGAAGAAAACCTGTCAACTTGTACTATAGCAAAGCATATTATTAAGAATAACTTAATCTACACATAGCTGATACAATGACACAGAATGGAGCTGTGTCATTTTACATGCACTTCTATAAATCGTGGCTGAATTGCCAGTTCTTTTCAGATGGATAGGATTTTGGTGGGATTGCTATAACTGTACGTCATGATAAGAAACTATTTCCTTTCACATAATTCCCATCCATGTACAAGATCTTTTTACTCAGCTGTTTGAGAAACTTTTTTGTAAGATACAAAACATGAAAAGGCATCGACTTAGAGATATAGCCCAGGAATTCATATTTTTGTAACAAAATATTTAAATGAGATTGGGACAGGAAGAGTCTTCCCCATCCAACAACATTATGTCACAGACAGTTATGAGATATTCCTTCCTTCCTCCTGTCTCCTTTTCTCTCAGGATCATGGAATTATTTATATATCCATATCTATAAATCTGTATCTATCTACACATAATCCATCTTCCACTAGCATCTTGTCACTGCTCTGCACTCAATAGGAGAAATTGATTTTCATCATGAAAACAAAATGAAGGTTCCTCATAAGTAGTATACGGAATTTATTCATATTTTAAAACACGTACTTGCCTTGAACCCCGTGTAATACATATTTCTGACAAGAAAAATTGTTTTGTAGTAAATGTGTCAAAGAAAGTTCAGTCATTTCTCACTACACAGCCTACTGTACACAGAATTGCTAAAGAAGACATGAGAATTCATTAGTATTCTAGTGACCTTCTAGACAGACTGCACAGGAATCCTGAAGGTTAATTTAGAGCTAAATTAATTAAGATAGCACATAATTAATAGCACAAAAGAATTAAGACAGCATATTTTCAGGACAGTGACAGGACAAGGGACAATGGGCACAAATTGAGACACAGGAACTTCCATCTGAATATGACAAAAAACTTCTTTATTTTGAGGTTGACAGAGTTGCTGAAAGAAGTTGTAAATTCTCTGGAGTTATTCAAAACCTGTCTGGACATGATCCTGTGCAATCTACTTTAGCAGATGGGCTGGACCAGATGATCTTCAGAAGTGCCTTCCAGCCCTAACCATTCTACAATTTTGTGACTCTGTGATAATATACAAAGTCAGACTGCAGTCTTTCCAGAATTTTTCTGTCTGAACTAGTTCTCTCTTTTTTTTTTTTTTAAAGTACTTATCTGTGTCACAATATATACAAAATTTTTAGGAAAGCAAAGAATAATGAATTTCCAATGCTCTTTCATTCCTGCTGAGTTATGTCATTCAATCATCAGTCTTTTTTTTTTCTATTTTTTCAGCCACCTTTTGCTTAATCATAAATAAAAGCAAAGGTGTAAATGATTCATTACTCCAAACCTGGGCACGGGAAGCAGGGAGAAAACATGAGAAATGGTATTCAAATAGAAAGGAGGTATTAAGGTCAGAAAAGGGGTAAAATAGACCAGTGATGAGAATTACAAGAATTACATTGTTCATATACATTAGAGCACCACTCTCATTTGAGTACTTGCATCTTTCCATGAAATGTAATGACATCTTAACAGAACATTCTTTGCAGGAGAGCAAAAATGATAAATTACTGAGTTTTTAAAAAGCAAAAAGCACAGCTCAGATATATTTGATTACTTTTTGCCTCAGGAGCATTGGGAGTCTCCATAGTTGATATTGACTGGCTTGGCCTATCATGTCACATGGTATCTCCTTTTCCTTTCAGCCATAAGCATTAATTGCTTTTTTGCCATGGATGCAGTCCTGAAACAGCCATTGATCACTCCATAGCTTTTAAGGCCAGAAGAGAGCACTGCCTTCATTCACTCTGACCTGTAATGTGACATAGGCAGTAACACTCCACCCAATGACATCCACATGAAATCCAATAATTTATGCTTTAATACAGTACATGTCTGGAAAGAAACCCATTATTGATTTTAAAATGTTGTATGATGGACAGAAAATCTACTACTTTCCTTCATAAAATGACCCAATGGCTATTTTCTCTCACTGGTAGAAACATGTCTCATATTTCCACTTTGAATGTGCCTATCTATAAACTGTAGGCAGTGAGTTTTGTTGTGACTATAAATAACATACCATCCATTAGCCCTCTCCTACTGCATACTACTAGCTTATTATTATGTTATAGGTCAGTCTCTTTACATCCTCCCCATGGATAGATTGCCTTCTTGAGTATTTGCCCATGAAGAGGGCTTTGAGTCCCATGATTCACTCTAAGTAAATGCTAGAAGTTGGGTTTTCAGACTACTACTTGAAACTGGGAGCTAAAAGCCATTCATGTACAGAGACAATATAAGGTTTTGAGTCTTACTAACCACTTAGCTCTACATGTAGAAATTATTTAAAAGAATATCAAACAGTCTCATGAAGATGATGGTGGATCTTGCAATTGCATGTCTTAATATGGAAACAACCCCTGCAGATTGGCAAATGGGACAGCACTTAGAGGTGGGTGGATACGAAGAAAATAAACTACATTAAAATTATACAGTCTGAATGGTCTTCCTTGGCAGTCTGAGCTATCTAAAGGGCTGCAGAAAGAGAGGTTCCCAGGAGGAAAGAGGTAAGAGAGTGCCAAAATACATAATGTTTTCTTGACCATAATACCTACTGCACTGGCAATATCTGTATGTAACATTATTAGAAATGCAAAATATATATATTTTTTTTTTTTTATTTAGGAAACACGTTAAATTTAAAGGTGTGGTTTGTTTATTTCTTTATTTGTTGGGTTTTGGGTTTTTTTTTAATTATTAAGTGCTACAAATTAGGTGTGAGTTTGAAATATGCTTAGGAACTCCTCAGATAAATGCACTGACTAATTTTCTGTCCTTTTATGTTCCTCAAATGTATTATAGAAGTCCTATTTGACTAGGGCCAAAGAGGTATTCTAGGTTTGGAAATTAGTTTCTAGATTCTGAACATTCTTTTTCTAAGCAAATGTTTCTGTCTTTTTTCAGAACAACCCAATTCCCAGTATAAGCTGCTGTTCTCCAGCATCTCAAAACCATATGAGACAAGTTGGATTTTCTGGATTGTTCTCATAGCATAACATAATTTCCACAAAAGGCAGTGGAAGATTTATCAATTGTTTTAATGGGAGATTAAATGGCAAACTTGACAAAAACATCTAACCATAACTAATCAGCTTTTGTGTCAATGTTAACTCTGCCAAGTTGAGCTGTACTGAGGAGCCAGCCTAAAACAGCAGGACACCTGATATTGTAATTACCATCCTGTCTGCCAAAAAAGAAACCCTTCTTTTTTGACAGCAATGCCATGATTTTGCTACTTGAAACCTCTTTAATTTGCTGTAAGAACTCATAGACAGTGTTCAAATGGTTGGTGATGGAAACAATTCTGTGTTTACAATGGACGCCATAAAAAAAATTCCTATGAAAGACTAATTTTAGAATTTTTTAAACCTTATTTTTGCAGTATAAAAGCATCTAATCTGGGCAGTAATGCATGTAGACTTCTAGTCCATGGAAGCAGGTGGTAAACCAAGGTCTTTATTGCTGACCTTATTGCCTTCTATAGCAAAGCGAAAGGATCTGTGGACAAGGATAGAGCAGTGGATGTCATTAGCATGGGTTTTAGTAAGGTTTTTGACTATCTCTTGAAATTTTACTGTATGCAAGTAAGAACATTTTGACTGAGTAGGAAATTAAAGGATAGAAAAATGACTGGAGGGTTAGACTGAGGGGCTGGCATTTAATTGGTTATATTCTACATGAAGGCTAGTAACAAGTGATTATCACAGGGTCTAAATGGGGACCCCTTTTCCTCAGTGCTTTTGTCTGTGACCTGGAGGAGGCAATTCTCATCCCTCAATCCCTGAAGTCCAGGAAAGGCATCAATATCAAATCAAATGTGGAGACAGCACACAAGGGCAACCAAGATGCTCAGTGAGCTGGAACACTTCCTCTGAGGAAAGACTGAGGGAGTTCAGCAGGAGAAGAGGCAGCTTTGGGGAGACTGAACAGCAGCCCTCTGTTAGCTGCTCGTGGTCATTGAGAAAGTGGAGCTGGCCCTCACAGTTGTGAACAATGGAAGGGTGAGAGACCATGGGCACAGCTTGAAACATGAAATGTTCAGACTAGATAGAAATGGGAACAGTGGGCTAAGTTGTATGGAGAGGATGTGCTATCTCCATCCTTGGAAGTTTCCCAGGTCCAGCTGGGTAAAGCCCTTGGATAGAGTGAGTTGGACAAGAAATGTTCTGAGGACTCTTCCATCCTTGATCCTGTGATTTTTATCTCTTCATAATAGCTAATTGCCCCACAGGGTGCCTAAACTGCTATGGAAGGAGCCTTTCTTGGGATAAGATGCCCGCTTTTTAAGGTGCAAGTGCTAAACAGGAATATCATCCTATCAAGGAATGTAAATGGTGCTAATAAATGGAGTCATAAAATGCTAATCATTGCACAGGACTCTTAAATGATAAGCCACTTCTTTAATCCCACCCCTCTAGTAGTGACCAAATCTTTTCCCCTGGAGAAGCCATTTTCTGTAAATTCCTATCATAGGTATTTAGATAGTTTCCTCCTTCACCTACACATTCACACACACACACATTAACCATGCAGCCACATTCCAGATGGTTTCTGAGCTGTATTTATGCCAATTTTACTTATCTCAAAGAGCAAAAAGTTACTCTAAGTCCCTGTTTGTGCTTGGGGATGTGAGATCCAGAAGGACATTGCTGTCCTGCTTTCTATAGGCACTGAACTTCATATTTATCATAGAGCCTTCCTTGAAAATTGTCCTCCTACATCTGATTATAGTCAGAAGAAATAGTTAAAAACCATGGTTCTGCTGGTCATGCTTTATTCAAGCAATGCCTATTTATCTAGTCTGGCTATGCTTGCTTCCAAAGCAGTACTTGGCTTCAGGTCCAGTATTCTGTTAGATGCCTCTGATGAGCATTTGTCTTTTAGCTGCTTACAGCCATCCCCTATTCATTAATTAGTAAAATAGTAGCTAAATTACAAATGCAACAGCCTTTGGTACCATGAAAAACAAGTGTCTTAAGCAGCAGCAAGGTCAATAATAGTTTAAAGGTATGTAAAGTTATCATCTGGAGTACAGATGTGAGATGATGGGAAGAACACAAGGGGAACTGATAGTCTGAAGGGTAAACTTGATAGAATAGGATAAATTATACATGCCTAATTATTAGATTACTATTTTTCTGTCTCTATTAAAATGTAGGATAAAGGGACATAAAATAGAAATAGCCTTGAAGATCTTTGTAGAGAGGCTGGCAGGAGCTGGCAGGAGCAGACATGCAGCCTGCCTGATCTTCTTTACACTCTGAAATAAGTAGGGGGAGCCTGAAGAGCAGGAGATGTCTATGAACAATATAAAAATTTTAAAAGAAAATATCTGGACCTTTTATTCATATGGATAGGAAATATTCTATGTGTCTTAAGCTTCTTATCGCCATCCAATTCTTCATTAATTATAAAATTAGTGTATTTAATCTGTAAATAATCAGTGAATCTTTCATTTACATTATTCTAGTTGCATACATTAACAAATTTACACAACTCTGTCCTTTCTTGTTTTTAACCTCCCAGTCATGCCATCTGCTTCTGTGCAATGGCTGCTGAAATAGTTCTTTTCCTTTTTAAGGCGACCTTGGGTTGACTTCACATTTCACATAACTGATTAAACTTAGTGGCAATAATTTTCAGATATTTTAACATACTCTGAATCCTTTCCCATGTACTTGCCAGAAATCTAATTTTAAAATAAATTTGCACATTTAACATTTTTGCTATTTGCTTTAAGTGTATAATTATACTGGTACCACTGTGAAGACACCTTCAGAATATCCAAAATGGGTGTAAAGAGCTACCAGCAAATGTATTTAAGATGGTAATTTGGGCATCATTCAAATGTACAGGTGATGAAGAAACAAGTGCAAGAACACATTCTTTAGAATTAGGCCTGTAGTAATACATGTGTTCCAATAGATAAATGTCTTGAATACTCTAATGTGCAAAGTGCCCTCCTGGTCATTTATTCTATGTAGGAAATTTCTTGAATCTTTGCCATATGATGAGGCAATCCCAATTCAGTAGGCCTGTTGAATTACTGAATAAAATTCAAATGTCATTCAGGCATTTTGTTTCAATGATTTGATTTTGTATTGTCATTTATACTCAGAAGTTATTATAAATTAATTAAAAGACCATCTGAAACCCCTCAGGTAATTTTCAAACACAATGAAAATCTTCCTCATACTGATACTGCTGTCCCTGTCAGTCTGTGAAGATATTTTAATCAGATACATTAATTTTTCTTCACTAAAATGGAAAGGGGAAATATATGATTATGGTCTGTCCCTACTGACAGCAATGCATAAATCTACTGGCATAAGTAGGATGCACGGGGTGTAAGTCAATGGCACAAATCCAGTATATTATTTCACTTGAAGTATAGCAGGCTATAACAAAGCAAAAATGCATTCTGTGTAGGCTGTCATGTGTAAGAAAGCCAAGATGTAGAAAGATTTATTTAACACCTTTGGCAATTAATATACATATGTGTTATGATAGCTCATGGAAGCACTTGGTAACAGTACTCTCTAAAATAGCAGTTCATCTGAGATGCTCAAGGATACAGGAAACCCACTGGTGACAAAAGGTGTCTGTCTGAAAGCTGCTTCTTTCTCCACATTTCTCTGTTAGTCTTACTACTTAAATTGTCTGGTTTATGGTTTTGTGCAAGTGAGACACATACCACTTCTCCTTTTCTGGGTAATTTTGGTCTTAGATGCCCAATACCTTCCACTTATCATTCATGGGAAGGGTCTTTTACTGCTTTGCTGCTCATGCTGACTTCTCTGTATTAATAATGAGCCATTGCAGCAGGTGAGTGAGCTTTATTTTAATATCATGTTACCAGTATGGCGTCAAGGCTCTAACTGGTTAACAGTGGCTCTTTAAGATGTCACTGTCTTCCTATAGGTATTGACCTTCTGCTAGCTGATAGCAAAAGTGAAAGGGCACTGCCATCTGAGCTGCCACTGTGACACTCACATAGAAGACAAACGTTTCAGTTCAGAATGGTATCCTGAGCCACAGGGTATCATGACCAAGAAGATATACATCCACTTCTGTTACTAAGGCAGAAATATACTGAAGCAAATAAAAAAGGATGACCATTTCTTAAAATATGCCATCAGAAATCAGGAGACACCACTAATCACTCCCATTTGAATTTTTCCTTCTGATACTATTCCATTTTCCATAGGTTTGGGTGGAAGAAGTATTTTTTTTACAGAGGTTCTTCTAGAATGGAGAAATGTCAAGGAATCTCTAGCAGCTTGCAAACTAAGCTGGAAAGAAGTAAGATGTATTTTCATTAGGGCTGGTCTGTAGTTTGGGGGAAGCTCTTCAAATCTTTGCAGAAAGTAATTTTTTTTATATATTCCAAATAAATTATAATACTTGTTGAATCCTGTTTCCGTTTTGGAATTTATAATCTTGATAAGGGAGATAAAAGTTGAGCAAAAAATGACAAAAAAATTCTCAGTTTGCTTACATGCTTGGCAGTTTTATATTCTTATCTTCAAAATATTTTTCTTTAGGGCAGCAATCCCAATGTTTCCTGTTACCCACACTAAAATATAAATGGTGCTGGTAGTGGGCTACTCTATAGAAGTGTCACTACTGACTTGGGCTTTTTTGTCATCTTTATTTTTTTTTGCTGTATACCAAAACTGCAGAAGCTGAGTAGAGAATCGAGGAGAGTAGAAGTGGGCTCATTTTCTGAAAGGTGATCAAGTAACACAGTTTAGTGCTTAAAGGAAGAATGATTGCAGTTCAGGTTCTAGGCTCTCATATCATCTTTAAGATAGGCTTAAATATTTCTAAGGTCAAAGTATTGCAGATAGCAAGCTATTTCAGGACAGTTCCTGAGGCTGAATTCCATGCTCACTCAAAACTGAAAATACTCTATTATTTACTGGACATCAAGGTCACAATATTTTTGCTTCAATTACACTTTAACCACGAGTTTTTAAAATTAAGAATGTTATTATCCTACACTGGTTTTGTAATCCATGAGTTTAAAATTCATGATGAGAGGAGTGTGTTAAAGAGTAAAAAAGAAAGTAAAATAAAGCAAATATCTGCAAATTAAATCATTGACTAATAGGTTATTTTGAATTTTTATCCTATTTAATTAAAAAATTTTATTTCTTAAAATTCTGCAAAATATCTTGGTTTAGTACCTGTCTCAACACCCACAAGAAGTCTTCTCATGGAAGCCTTATAGTCAGATTTGAGACCACAGGATATTTTGACCAGTCAAACACAGTTGTAACCTGTGGAATATAGAGTTGTTTTATCCTTTACTAAAGATAAGGTAAGGACCTACAAGATGCAATCAATCCACCATAAATGGAAGAAAAAATAAATCTCAACACACAAGAGTGCTTTAAATTGGGCCTGAACTGTCAGAATCTCAAGTTTCTATTTACGTGTCATTTGGTTTTCTTCAAATAAACAGGAGATTGATACTTAAAAAAACAGCTAGAACTGCTACAATGAAGTACAACCACTTGTGTGATCATGGACAAGAGCATTTCCATGTATGTCTGTCAAGCTTACAGCAAAATTAGCTGAGGAAGTCCGAATTTTACTGCTAATAAATATTCCCACTAGGTACTCTGGAGAGAGACAAAAAAAAGAACAAAGAACAGAGAAAGCCACATATGAAGAGAAAAGGAAAAAAGAGGACACATAAGAGCACAAAGTAAGAGGTAGATTTGAAAAGGGAAACAGAAAAAGGAGGGGGATGGAAGGATTATGAATATGTGTTAGAAACAGGGAAGCTTTTGATAACACCATACCATGAGCTAGCATTTGTTCTTTCTTTTTCCTTGTAGGATATTTAAAAGTATGACCTATGGAACTTCAGATGAAAGTACAGATATGAATGATAGATACAGAACAGCATATTCAAGCCCACAATTAATGATTATTGTGGAGTGACATCATTATGGGACTCACAAGCAATTTAGAGGGATACCAACCTACAAACAGTGAAGAAATCAAAAAAGGAAATTGCTCAAACTAGAAATTCAATTAATTATATCTTTCAGAGGTCCAACAGATGAGAACAGAAGAGCTTTTATTTTTAAAAGCTCAAATAACTTTTTTATTATTTACTCACAAAAAACAGCACTGGAAGAAGGGAATACTTCCGGCTGAATAAATTCAAATGCAGTTTATTCTTATGGAGACCAAGAATGCTCCCATTATTAGCAAGAGAAATTCATTTTTAAGAGGCAGTTTAATAATCTTAATTACTCAGAGGAACTGATAATATAATAAGGAGCTGGTAGAATACAACTTCTGTAAAGGAAAAATTACTTTCAAAGGTTAATGGCATATAATTTACAATAAATTTCTTTTCTTGACTGTAGCTCAAAGTCAGAATGTGCTGAACTCTCCCAATGCTCAGACTAAAACATATACTGAGTCACAATTTTTTTTCCCCTGGCCTTGAAATTTCTCCATCACTTTACTCCTTTGGAGCTTATGCTCTAATATGACATGCTGGAAAAGCTACAATAATGAATCATAATATCTATAGCAGCACTTAAAATACATTCTCAGGTTATAATCTTAAGTAAGCAAGTATTTGGTCATTCTAAAACTAATTTTTATCGCTCTTTTAGAACGGGATATTAAAAAAATTGCAACGAAGTTTTTTTTTTAATTTTTTAAAATGTGCTTTCTGGCAGGGAAAGGCTCCAACTGAAAAAAAAAAAATCTTTGGAACAATTCAGGTGTCTGCACTAAAATTTAGTGAGCGGGTTAATGTCCTTCCATTTGAACCTCAATTTCATACACTTCAGTTCTTGCATTTAGATCATTGTTCTTCTTGACAAATCAACAAATAATTTAGCTTCCAAGGGAATACAGTATCAGAGCAAAATCCAGTGGACTTTAAGTGAGATATGTCTGAACTTTCTAAATACTATTGGTGCTAATGAGATCACCTTGCAGTTTCAGTGACATGACTTGGCCAGTATAAACCATTTTCTTATAGCTTATGTTTTCTCAGCTGTTTATTTTGGTTAACAAAAATGAAAATGGGATTGCTCAATTTTTTTTTTAGCTTGAGTGAATGTTTTTTTACTTTGCAGTAGTCACTTAGAATTTTTTATTCACAACACATCCTAAAGTAGACTGGGTAGTAAAAAGAGACCTTCTCAGGGCTGTGAAAGAATTGTGGACCTGACTGTGCTTGCCTAGCTACCCTAAACCTACCCACAGCTCAGGATCCCAGTTAAGCATCCTCCAGAGGTGTTGCAGGGTCTCCAGCCTTGTTCCTGAGCAATTATTTCGATTTCCTGGCTTGTCCTTGGCCCTGAATTGTTACCCAGTTTTTGCCTGGTGCTCATCAATCTGTCATCAGGGCCTGTTGCCATCACCACCCTGCTTGTCTCAGCTGTCTGGTGTGCTGTGGGGCTGGACCCATCCATGTGGGCACTGAACCCCTGCACCATGGCTGCTCTTGGCCCCCAGCACCGTGGCCCTGAGGAAGCTGCTGGCCTGCACATCACCCTGTCAGTGAGCTCAGACCTTTTGCCCTGAGCTGGGCACTCAGAAGACAGAAGTTCCCATAGCTCTGCTGGCCCCCAGACCTCAGCTCTGCACCCACAGCTTCCCTTGCCTCACAACCCCCTCCAACCCTTCCACACCCACCAAGCAATGGTACAGTGGTTTGTCCATGTGATGCAGCTCATACTGCCTGCCTTTACCCCGGGGACAGCAGGTATCAGCTTTTTGCAGCACCATTCCCTCCTGGCTCTCAGCAAAGGCTCTAAACTGGATTAACTCCTATGTGGAGTCAAAGGCTGCCTGTGACTGAGTCATGAACCTTTACAGTGGAAGAATGCTCAGAAGAGATGACTATGGATGATGTACTTGCAGTGCTTGGAGCTAAGGGTAAAAAGTGATAACAGCTATGGTAAAGGGAAATGAAGTTGAGCAAGAGAATTGGACTGTGTGTTCTCAAGAGGTGCCTCCCCATCTAAAGGATTCTGTACGAGAAGCCAAAGAGAGAAATAAAACCAGAATTGACCAAGTTGCAAGAAATCAAAGGTTGTTTACTTTAGCCTACAATTTTGTGAAAAACCTAGCTCTGAGAATAGCACCTTTGATATAAATTACATATACAGATAAATAGTGATTTAACTAATGGAAAGGTAAACTTAAGTCTAAAATTTGTGTCTCAATCCATGCATAACAAGTGAGAGGTATAACACTTTACCTTTGCTTCTTTTCAAAGAGAAGCATTAATTTTGTGGTGCTTGAGATGACTTGATTAAATCCTGGTACCACTGAAATCTGTGTAAGGTTAGATACTGTCTGGCAGAGTTTTGCATAATTTACTCTCTGTAAGAGAGTAAATAATTTACTCTGTAGGAGTCATTACACATAGCTGTTGAAATTCCTATAGTGCATTGGCAAATGTTTTAATGAATCAATTCCTCCCATTCTCCTCCACTTTCAAGTTGTCTTTATCCGTGTGTGCATCTTACCTGGCTGACAGTGTGCTTGCTGATCTCCTCCATAGCCTTAGAAAAGTTCGTGCCTAGCCTGTACAAACCCTTGTGCCACCACTACAGCACTATTAGCACCAGAATATTGAGTAATTAACTGAACACGCAGCTTAGAGAACTCAGAAGTGAACAGAAGCACTGCAGCTGCATGATACATCCAAATTCTTCCTCATCAATGGCAACTCTGCCAGGTCTCAACCACTCAGTAAAGCCAAATGAACTGAATCAAATGGGCACTGGAGAACCCACACAAAATTCTGCAATTCTGACCTAGGAAACAGAGGTGGGCCCCTAAACTCGGCAGTCAAGAGTAGGTCTGTATTCCCAGCATGCTGCAGAGTGTGCAGAAATGCTCAGAGAAGTACACTTAGCTGCACACTTTGGACCTGTCCAGATGGAACTGCTGTCCAGGTCTGGCCACAGCTCATGGTCTCAGTTATTCCTGCACAATATGACAATAAGATACTGAACACCTTGCAGTGACTGCAGTGGAATCCACATTAGAAGTTAAATTCTATTCAAGATGACAACATATGAGCAAGTGACAGGGAAAGTAGAAAACTAGGGCAGTTTGGATTCACCCTTGGTAAGATGTGATTGCTTCACCTTTCACCACTGACTGGTATGAAGGAAAAATTGTGACAGAGCTGACTTCCATTTAACGCAGTTTGAAAATCCCATGCCCGGGGCTAAGACATGAAGAGAAACAGAAATATTCCATATACACAAAATAAATAGACAAAAAAATTAATAACAATCCCCCTTCATCAAAATCAAAACATTTAGAAATCAGTTTCTATTTAAAATCTACTGCAAACCTTCTATTTTCATCATAAACTTTATAGTTATGTCAGAAAATTTAATTCTGGCAGCAGAGCACAGTTATAGACCACAGAGTGTATCTCTGACTGCTGATGAATTTTCAATATGCTTGTCTTGAATATTCCATACCCAAGACCATAAATTGTCTTGGTGTAGACAACTCACGACAGTGGGAATTTTTTTTTCCCACTCCAGTTCATATGTGTGAAGAACAAATTTGTGTTTCCAACTGAAATGTCTATTCTTTTCTAAAAAATAGTGTTTAGAAACTGTACACTGCAAGTAGCTGACTGTAAATATGAACTTTCAACCAGAGATGGAAGTTTCACCTATGTATAGAATAATAGAATCATAGAATATTCTAAGTTAGAAGGGACCCTCAAGTATTTCCAAAAACTTTCTGCTGAGCACAGCAGTAACTTCAATTTCCTTCTGTTCAACTTCCACTGGCTGCCCTCTATTCCTAGGCTGTATCTACATGCTGTAGTTAACTGCTGCTGTCTCAGTCCCTATGGAAATGGAAATAAACAGAGATGATACTGAAAGGTTGCTAGGAAACAGTCAGATGATGATGATGAGAAGGACAGTATCCTCTTATTCAGGTTATTTCTCTACAGTTTGTCAATCTAGATGGCCTTTGACAATTTACCAACTATGGGTGCTGCTAAAGAATTACATTTAAAAAAATCAGGAATGCTTTTCATACCTGCACTTAGGAAGACAAAAGCAAAATTATTTTTTTGACAAGATTTTGATGCTTTTCTCAACTGTTCATGTAACAACTCTCAAAATTTATTCTAACTCAGGCTGATCCAGAGTGCAGTAAATTATCTGACAAGTTGTATAGCACACTTATTATACTTCATATATCTCTTTATAGCATACTCACAGTGAATATTTGAGTGCTTTCCAGTAGTGCATTAAGCAATGTGACTAATGCTTGTTACATGTTTATTCTTTCATTCCTCTCCCCAGGGGAAGATGTGTCTACTGTGTAACGTTTTGTTTTACAACATATAATGCTCGTCTGACTGTTTGTCTAAATGTTTATGTTGCAGAAGGAAAGGTTAAGAAAATCTAATTTCCACTTGGAAAGGAGGATGGCACTCAACCTGTTCTGGACCTTGCCTCCTGGACGAGTTTTCTCAATCTTAGACTGGCCCCAGCAAAAACACTGTTGTCTGTTTAATAAGATTTACTGTCCTTGGAAAGGTTTCCCTTTGCCAGTAGAACAAAACCGTCAATCACTCTTTTCATTCTGTGCCTTCAGTTTAGATATCCTGGGTCCTGGTCACAAAAAACCACAGTGCAACTTAGAATCCAGTTCAGGAGCTGGTGAGACTGGAAATAACCCTCCCTAAACTACAGCAGTTGTTCGTCAGCTGGAAGAGTTTGAAATCCCCCACAGCTCACTGGGCTACTCCTGCAAAGGTGATTTCTCTTGGCACGTACTGTGACCTGCAGCGGTGACCAGGATTGGAAAAGAGGTTTCTGGTGGCCTGTGTTTTGGGAGTAATGCTTGCTTGTACAAGGATTAGAAAAATGAAAGGATTAGGAAAATAAAAGTATTAGAAGCATACTGGCCCAAACAGGAAAATCAGATTGCTGGTAAAAAAAAAAAAAAAATAGGTGGAAAGGAAAGGAAGGGATTTGTTGAATGGTTTATTTTGATATATTGCAGAAAATTTTTGAAAGAAATACCTTTGTTAATTTTTCAATACAATGTTGAATTGTTTAATAATTAATGATATCTATAGTGAGCTGCAAGCAAGTTTGTAAAAGGGAAGTATAAAAGAGATATTGATTTCAGTTTTATCTTTATTTTATTTGTACTCTATGAATTGTAAAAATTCATCATAAAATTTTTACTTCATGCTTAATGGTATTTTTATACTTAAGTTGTATTACTGCCATTACTGTGTATTTTATATTTCAGAACATGTAATGTTTCTACTAGCAATAAAAATGACTTTCTTGCTAACAGTCAGTATCATAAAGAGTCCTGGAGGTATGGCATAACTTCTGGAGATGAGCTTTACAGCAATCAGGACCATGTGCCCAGGCTAAAACATCTGGAATAGCCATAAGGCTCAATATTTGCATATTAGTGAAACTGAAAATGAAAGGTTTCAGCAGATGTTAGCAAATTCAGCAAAAATACTTCCTACATGCAGCAATGAGTGGATCAGTGTTCATTAATATATATTGCTCTTATTTGTCTTCTTTTTCAGATGGCAAATAGCTTCTCATGGTTTTAGTGTGGTTTTTTAAAATTTTTTCTCTTTGCAACTTGCAATTATCTTTAAAACACAAAGGAGAGCGTAGTGGATCAATCAGGTTTTTACAACTATTTTTCAGGAAAAAGTTACGACTACCCCAAGAAATTAACTTTTTTTTTTTTTTGTCTCTGCTGTCCCTTTATATTTTAATAGATATTTATTATAATTCGTCAAAACTGTATCTGAAACACCTGTTCTTCTCAAAGGATATAAAAATAAACCTTTGTGTGTTAGACTATACTACAGAAAGAAAAAGTGTTCTCTTTTTATGTCCTGTGTTTAAAAAAATATGATCAATGAAATATATAAAGGCAAATTAAGACTCCTTTAAGACTACCTTCTTGTACCATGAAATACATTTTTATGCTGGCAAAAAAGATTGAAGTTTTTCTCATCTCATCAGTAAGTTGCAAGTAAATCAAATGATGACAGTGAAGGACCTATAATTTCCTAGAGTATAGCAGATGGGTCCCATGGTTTAATTAAATAATGTTGCTGTGGGCACTATGATTGAACAGACGTGTTGAAAACTTCACTGCTACAGAATTTGCTGCCAAAGAGCAAATGCAAAAATGGTTACTTAGGAAAATATGCAAGAGGAAAACTCAAGACTACTCTACCTTCCAAAATAAAGAAAAAAATATTAGAAATATGCTGCTGCTCTTCTCCTTACCTGGCTATCCTCTTCTCTGTTCTCCCTTTACGCTTAACTGCATTCTCAGTTGAATGAATGAAAGCAAGTTTGTTTCAGTTTTCTCCTGTTTCTCAGCTGATTTATACCAGTTGTAAGAACATGAGTCTCAGAGGACTAATCCCAGAAAAATCTATTTGTACTGGGGTGTGTTTTATAACACACACCTTCAAAATCTTCCTGTGATAGCATCTTCTGTAATGCCTATATAACATCTAACACCATCTAAATCTCACTTGCTTATTTGTCTATCATCTTTGGGTTAGATTCTTTCATCAGGAAATTTGCTATAATATTTGTCCCAGTTTAAAAAGCAATTAATTATTTTTTCCCGTTTCTATCACAAAATATTTTATCACAGGAGATAAAATTCACCCTTGTAAGTTTTCATAAACAGAAATTTTCATTCCTCCCATTTAGATAAAAATTTATTAATTTAGAAAAATTAGGTAAAAAGGCCTACTGTGATGATCTGAAGGAGGTTATTTCTTTTTTAGGAAAAGTTAAGAGCCCGAATAAAGATGAAAATATGGGTTTGTGGTGAATTTTTACAAATATATCATAGGAAAAATGGGACATAAAAAAATACTTACACTGAAAGGTGACAGCTACTGTAATTTAACCAATACATTCCTCTAAGAAGCTATCATATACTTAATTCAATCATTAAAAACTTTTAATTGAAGTTCCAGGTTTTTTCTCAGTGCAGCAGAGAACTGGGCTTTAACTTTGGACCTGACTCATGACCTCTTGCTACAGAAAAGCCCCTGTAAGAACTCAGTCAAATATTACTAATGCTAACATATTTTGTGTTTTGTTATTAAATTTATGAATAAAGAATTGTCTTACTAGTGCTGTATATGTGCCTTCTTCCTTTCTCCTACACATTTCTCAATATCAAAATGAGATTCTGTCTTTCTAAAAAACATTATAGATTTATATTATTAATTCAGAAAATTAAAATCTATGCCACAATTGAGTAAGTATTTTTTAAATCAAGTGGAAATCACGTAGAATGGTTGAGCCACAGTATGTTACAAAAAAAACCAACCTTCTGTGAACCCTAGCAGAGTACAAACTCCTAGAATGACAATAACTGTGAAAAGTAGTAAAAATAAATAACAAGTAGTCTGTTACTTTTCTAAGCTATCCAGGTTTTACACAATTTAATGTCAATGTCAGTATTCATGCATACCATTATATTCATGATTGCATGCGGAGACAGTGTATATAATTGGGATTTAAGTGGAACATCTACTCATCAGCTGAGAATGTCTCAATTTAAAACCTGCACACAAACTGAGTGGGACAATCACTGTCAAGAATTATAACAATGGGGACTAAATATGTAACTGCTGCTACCTATAAAGGTGGTCATCAGCACTGTCACCACACATACTTACTGAACCCCAATTTAGTATTTTTTCTGCAAATCTCCTATCGTATGTATGGGCTTTGGTTTCAATAAGAAAAGGTGTAAGCACAATTTTAGATTGCTGGCTAACCTACAGGTATATCTTTTTTGGGTTCAGCTTCATCAAAGCATTGCTTTTCCTTGCAAAATTCTCCAGAAAGTGCTTTACCCATGCAGCCCAGAAATGGAGGCAGAACCTGCAGTCACTGCCTCAGATAGAGTGCCACCATCTTTTACCTTGTGAGGATGTTACCAGTCATCAGTGTTCTAGGATTCACTATAATTTCTGGTTTGGGACTTACCAGAGTTCAATGACCTGGATAAACTGGAAATAGTGTTGACATAAATAGGAAGCCAACATGAAGATGATCTGAGAAATTAGAAGAAATATGAAAGAGCGGGGAAGAGACATAAAAAGGACAGAGAATAATTAATTAATTAATTTAATTGAAGGATGGAATTGAAGGATATGGGATTGCAGAAAGTAAGAGCAAAGTGAAGTTAGCATCAGAATAAAAATAATCTGTTTTTGGAAGGAGCTGATGAGTCCAATGGAGCCTAATGAAATATATATTATTGACAAGAATAGAATTCTGAAGAAAGTTGAAATCTGGATATGTGAATCACTTAGGCTTGTTTTGTGCTATGGGTGAAGGAAAATATGGAAGGAAGTAACCTTGAACTTGTATTTCGAAAAAGAATGATTATATGTTGTTTTAAGTGGTCAAGTATACTCTCAAAACCAACTTTGTGCAGAAGTTCGGAAAAAGCTCAATCTGAGCAGCTCAAACCTAAATTTGAAATAACACAAGAGAAAACAGCGACTTATCTGCCAAGTATCATACATATTGTTCCTGCTTTTTCAGTATTATTTTTTGTGCAAAAGGCAGATGGATGAAATATGTATCATTTCTCACAACCAGCTCTGGGTGTAGGGTCTTGTCAAAGCTATGTAAAATAAGAGGCATTGAAGGATCATTGATTAGAGCCTGGGAAGTTGGTAAGTAGAACAAGTATCAAGTTTCTAAATATTGCCATTAAGTAGGAAATACATATGCAACTAGACCATCTAAATTTATGTACCAATTACAAGCAGTATTTGCATGCTTAGCTGGCTTTCCTCAAAGGCTTACCCACCTCTTTTTATGCTCCCAATTACACAGACAATTGCTATTATTAGGCAGGCAGTGCAGATGATTCTGTCAGAAAATTCATCTTGCAAAAGGAAGGAGAAAATGATTGTTGGCAAGTGTTAGGTTTTTTTATTCTATCTCAAACAATAGCTTCTTCTGGTTTTGAAGAGTACATACCCTTCCTTTTGTCACGTTTCTAACATGGAATTCAGGTTCTTCTAAAAGTGAAATCTTAAGCTATTCAAATGTATGGAAGCTACCACGCTTCCTCCCTGTCCTTGCAGTAGCAAAACAGGATCTTTGGGAACATTCTGTTGGAGAAGACGCTGAAAACTAAGTAATCAAGATGTCATTTTTGTGTTAGTTTTTGTTTATCTTTATGCTATAATGAAACAAGACTATAATTTATTAACCTAAAAATATGTGCTAATCACGAAAAGTTTGGCCATGCAGTACAGAGATATTTATGAATGGAAATATATCTTACAGATATCTTATATCTGTATACGATCTGACTGCTTCTATTTCAAGTGAATTGGGGATGACTTCTATAAAGTATGGAAAAAGAAAATTTCAGGACATTTTGGAGTAGATATTTGCTTGTTAAACAGTTTTTTTGTTGTTTGCATGTTTTAGACTAACTATGTATTTTTGTTGGTTTATTTGAGGCGCTTGTCTTCACAAAAAGATGATCTTCAGTGCCATCATGGGGCATTTGAGGGATGACCAGGGGATCAGGTCCAACCAGCATGTTGTGCCAGGGGAAACTTAGATTGGGTATCTTGAAAAGTTTATACATGGAGAGAGTTGTTATGCATTAGAACAGGCTTCCTGGGGAAATGGAAGAGTCAGTCTCTGGAGGTATTTGAAAGCCATGCAAATGTGGAATTTAGGGACATGATTTAGTGTTGGACTTAGCAGTGCTGGGTTCATGGCTGGACTTGATCATCCTAGAGGTTTTCCAACCTACGCAATTCTATGGTTCTATTACATACAGCACTGTTTCCATTTTCTCAGAGAAATTGTGCAATTGCAATTTGGGTAAATGGTGATGCAGTCAGCTCATACTGCACTTGGTAACCAAAAGAGTGTGCTGTCATACTGCTGTAACAGAATAAAGCACAACGCCACCATGTGTTAGCTTGGAACTTATGAGCACTTGCAAAGCAATATTAGAAGTTAAAAACTGGAAATAATTTGTGGCATTTTCACACTTTCTTCTTTGGAGAACTGCCACCAAAGGGGAATTTCTCTGAGGGATTGTGGTGGTTTCTGGGCCGCTCCCAATCAAAAGAACCTTTTTATTCTGTAGCAGTGGATAAGACAGATATCAGCTCTCTGGCTAATTTTCCCTGCTTATTCTTGTATTTATGCTAGTTTGACTTGTTCCATTTTTCATTGCCAACATCTCTTCAATCAATTTTTATGCCATACATTCCTCTGTGCTTTGTTTCCTGCTGTATTGTGAACTTTGCAGTGAAAACACATTATAATACAAGAGATGGAGAAAGCAGCAAAAGGAAGCAGCCAAGACGATAAAGCAAAAAATCAATATTAAGTCAGCTGTTATGTTTGACTTCCTCATGTAGAAAGCCCTGGAGGAAGAAGTGAGAAGGCTTAGCTGGGAAGAACGAGTTTGGCATTCTTGGTATATGTGCCTTTCCATGACATCCCAAATCTTTCCCCTTATAAATCCCCTGCTAAATAACCCTTCAACACTCCAGTCTTATCCTTGCTGTAAAAAGCCCTAATCAGTAGCAGAGACATCTCTGCCTCCTGGGCAACATAGGCACAAATTCCCATTTTGGTGCTGACCGCCCCATGAAATGTGTTTTGATCTTCTTGTTCTCAAATCTAGCCATCACACAAGCTTTCAATGTTTGGGAGCACACAGCTATGCCAGGCCTGCTCACGAGAAGGGAAAGAAAAACCATGTCTTAGAACAAGATAAATACTACCAGTCACTTGACAGTCACTTCTACCTATCGTAAGCACAAACCCCTGTCCCCAGGAGACATGCCTTACATTAATCATCCTACATTATGCAGCCATTGGATACAAAGATGATGAAAGTTGTGCCCTTTGCAAGGTTGCTATTGACAAGTTTTCACTGTGCCTCTGTGATGAACAGCTCTTATTTTTCTTGCCTCCCACACATGTTTCTAGGCACACAAAACAATATTTAGCCTTTGCGGGATGTCACAGATTCAACTATGATTCTCTGTTAAATAGACACTATTAGTATTTATCAGAATGCCCCTTTTTATTGGGTCTGAATATCTTTGCTTAAGTATGCCTTATGCAGCAATTATTGGTGTTCTCTTCAAACCACTTATAATTCAGTTTCTTTCCTTTCTGTGCTTACATAAAATACTATAAGAATCTTCTTTAGGTAAACAGAAAAATGTGCAATATGTATCATTAGCTAGGATATAAAAAAATGAAATGTTCCTGCAGAGTAACTAGTTTTGATTATGCCTGCTTTTCCCCCACATTTTTCAATCTATTTTCAGCTCTTTTCTCATAAGCACGAGGGATTTTACACTGTAATAGCTTCTTCGCTATCCTCAAAGGAAATAAAACTGATAACAGACTTTTCTATTAAGCAAGCAGTAAAGTCAGTGCACTGACAAGATGTTAATTTTTTTTAAGTTTCCTCATTTCTGTTTTCTGATGCTACTTCATTGAAGATAATTGGCCTTGTAGTTTTAAATTCAGATGGCAATTGTGTTGTCGCTTGTTTTCTTAATCTAAAATATTTATAAATATTTTGCATCCATTTTTCATCCACTGATACTTCAAACATTTATGCATTTTTCACATAGGATTATTATATACTTAAATTTTATTCATTTTAAAAGGATATGCTGTATTACTTCTTCAAAACAATGCCCAATCATTCAATTATGTCCTTAAATGTAGCTTTTTCTCATTTTGGAAGAAAGCCAGTTTCCCACCCTTTGCTCTCTCCCTCACTATCCCTGCCCTCTAATTCCAGTGGTCATGGAAAATGACCAAAATACATTTTCTTACGTGACTGTTTCAACATTGAGTGCTCCTCTCTTGTTAAAAAAGTCAAGCATTTCCTACTAAAACTTAAACTGATTTTTTTATTGTACCGCTGATTCAGCTGAGTGTGAAGACCTTAGACAAAGGGCACTTTTATAAGGGAACTGTTCACAGGAGGCTCTGTGCTTCTCAGGAATGGGAAAAGCTTTACCTAGCGACAACTAAGGGCAGCAAAACAGAACAAAACTGAATGCTGTAACAGCAGCATTTCCCAAGCTGAAAGACTGGTTACAGGCTGCAGCATTGACCCTTTAAAGGTAGGAGAAAATGAAGCTGAATATCAAACAATAAAAAAAAGGTCGGTCCCGAGAGAGGATGTGATATTTCCCCTGTTTTTAAGATTATGTCATTAAAAAAGATACAGAACAAGGAAAATTGAATATGTCATAACTGCAGAAGAGACATTATGCAGACAGTTCTGATAGTGGAAGACCAGCAAGATTCAAATGAGGATGAAAAATGTTGTGCCTTTGCTAATAATTTAAAAGTTAGAAATCACTACTTTCATAATTCAGTACCCAAATACAGCTCCCACCTCGAGCTAATTTGGCTGCTCATTTAAGATGTAAAAGAAACAATTCTCCACTTGTCATATTTGGCTTAAAATAGAGCCAGTGGAAATTGTTTTTATTATTCATTAATTTTGGACACCTGTAGTCATATAGAGTTATCTGCTGTTGCAAGGAGCTCAAGGATAAAAACTCACGGGGTCAAATACAATCCCTTGTTTAAACATTTCCCTCTGGCTCTGCTTTTTTCTTATAGCCACTGCAACATTTTCCTCATGCTCATGAGCAGGACACAAGAATTACAGCCTTCAGTACACCTGCTGCCTGAAGATGATAATCCCTACACCAGAGCATAAACACATTTCTTTAATTTGAAGAGACAATATTTATTAAATTTTCTGGAGCAATGAAAATTGCTGGGATTCCTGAATTTTGAAGATCTTTTGAGGCCCATGACTGGAGTCCAAACACTGCAGGTCCCCGCAGGTTTTTTTTTAGCTAATAAAACTCTGTGCATGGCAAGAGAAGAGACTTCACTTTAAACTGGCAGTAGTCCATATCTACAGACATGAAAAGGGGATTTCTAAGTGGGAATTATATGTAGCCCTATCGCCTGACAGTGTCCACTTCCGTGTTTTCTTACGCATGAACAACTGAATTCAAATTTTGTCTTAGTAAATCACCAGTCCCTTTGAATTTATATTAAAATCTTTAATTTTTACAGATATGCTTCCCTTTCTTGCTAATTTTAAAGGTAATTTCCATTTCTCTAACCGGAAATACACTGAGAAATAATTTTTGTAATGCAGTCATTGTGTTTTGAACAATTTAACTGCAGTGGCTGTTGCAGTCTTCAACATTTCTTTTTTCTTCTCTGTCTTTGCTCAGCATAAAATCTCTTAATTTAATTTTTCTGTCTTCAACTATTTCCTTTAAAACCCTTCTCTGCATGAACATTTTCACTTTGTTACATGCTGCCATTATTTCTAGCCTTTAAAAAAAACTTTATTCCCTACATCTTAGTACAATGGGAAGATCATTAAATCACCCACTCTGAATGATAGGCTCGCTGTAATTTCTTCATAAAGATAAAAATCTTTAATCGTAAAGAGACAAATCCTCTTTGACGTAAAGTTATGATTCATTAGCAAAGTATCTCTCAGTCTCATTAAAAAACTCACAAACCAAACCAAAACTTCGTGAGGCTGGGTTCACAAGGAAATGCTCCCTCCTTGAGGAAATGGCAGTGCAGGCATGTTCAGAATCATTCAACTACAGTAAAATTTGAGGAGTCCAGGGTTAACTACAGAGATCTGAAAAGTCACATCTTAAACTTGTTTTTATTCACTACGAATTCTGTGCCTTGAAAAAAAGCCATATTTACTCCCCCAAATACCAGATAAAGAGTTAAAAAATGTTCATCCTTTGAAACTCTATTTACTCTTCTTCTGCATCAGTCAACGGAGTCTAAATGTTTTTAGGAAAACAGTCTGTGTGAACAGCAGAATAAGTTTTCTCCACTCCAAAGGAACTTGTTAAGAAACTGTTTTGGTTTTTTTTAGTGATGCTATTCGTATAGATAATAAAGTTCTAAATATGGAATAAAAAAAAATAGATTCTTAATTATTAGTGCAATAATTTCACCCAGAAAGAAGATGTCTCACATTTCGTATCACAGCAAGAGCTTTTTATACTGCCTCCAAAAATATATGCTTAACTGTGTTTAATTACTTTCTTAAATATAAAAAAAGATTGTTGCTGTAAAGAGTAAGAATCAAAACCAGAATAAATTTGAAGTGCCAATAAAAAAATAGATTATGCTGACCATACTAAAGCAATTTTCTAAAATTAGCATTAAAGATCTAATGATATGCATGCAGTTTTACATTATTTAAAATAAATACATGAATAATCAGCATAATTCAGTTTCATTTAGCATCACTACGAATCTATATAAAGAAAATCTATTTTTTAAATCCAATTTACTCATCTTGACACAGTCATAAAAATAAGGTTCACTTCAGAGGACTGAAATTTATTGCTTTTACCAAGAACCTGGCAAATTCTGGAGAATGGACTGATAACACTACAGTGGCCATAATAGACAGAAATCAAATTACATTGAATGCAACACTTGAGGTCTTCTAAATATCCTTTTGAACAATTATGAAAAATGCCAATGGTGGAATATTTTGGGATAAAATATTCTTTTATTTGGGGGAAAAATACGCTTCCTTAAATAGAAAAGTGTTTTGAAACAATTGTATTCAGCAGGTGTGAAAAGTGTGTGTTCAGGATTTCTCAGAGGACAGGTGTTACAGAACTCCTTTCATTTCCTTTGAAAACAGGGTTTGTTCTGTGGTGTCTGTGAAGATCTGTTTTTCCAGATCTTCCAAGACTATTTTGGAAGCGTTCCATGGTGTTAGTGAAGGACTGTGAGGTTGAAACGTTTCCCTTTATCCCTGTGACAGTTCCCCAGCTGATGAGAGTTTGCAGACAAGCCTGGGGGGCACCCAGGGAGCTGTGCTGGCTGCTGCACTCCAGCATTTCCAGCAGCAGGGAGGAGCAAACCCTTAAAATACCATGGGCTGTTGATTCTCTGGATGCTCCTACACATCCGTGACTCTCTGACCTTGCACAGGGCAACTGGGTCATGCAGAGCAGTGGCAGTGATGCTGTGAGGGTGTTCCTGGAGGCCTGATACTTGTCCTAGGTATTCCTGGAGGCTCCCTAAATGGAACACTGCTAATCCGAAACAACAGGATGAGCATGAAGCAAAATAACGTTTCCTTTAATACTACATGTCAGTGTCTAGAGCAAAATTATGTTCACTGAAAACCTCAGCTAGCAATCCAGATGATAAAACTTTCCAAAATACATATCTAAACTAAATATTATCTGAAGTCTGTGCCCCAATATTAGTCTTCTCAATCTCATCCAGTGACATAAGAGCTGGCTCTTAAGGGTGGTAACCCAATGCTCAAAATTCTCCAAGGACTTTCTCAATCTTGTACCAAAAGTAAAAGTGCGAAATCTATCTAGAAATCAATATTTATCTGCATAAGACAAGAGGACTGTGATTCCTAAGTCATGTAGAGGATACACTGTTGGTCTACAAAGTTGTTACATATCACATTAAATGAATTGAATTGAGGGTTTCCAGTTCCAAAATCCATTTCCCAAAAATAAAAAGAAGAAAAAAGTCTGGGAACTAGACCCCTTTTTAATAAGACTGTAAGAAAAACCAAAACAAATAATAATTAAAAAAAGCCCAAAAATTCAAAAAACCAAAAAAAAACAACAACAAACCACAAAAAACCAAAAACAAACAAACAATAACAAAAAACCCAAACCAAAACAAACCAAAAAAAATGCAACCACAATCAAACACAGAGTGACGTAAAGTTTAATAACATAAAGCAAACCAAAACCTGAAAATTTTAAAAACAAAATGCTATATATTTCATTTGGCCATTAACTCACTGATGTTATAATTCTTTAGAATACCATGATCTAGAATGTAGTCTGGGATTAAAATTCAAAATTAAAATTATAATTGTTTGTATTACCAAGGAAAATAGGAAAATGCATTAATTTCTAAAATTATAAAGTATATATTTAATCTGTTACAGAACAATGTTGATAATACACGAAGAAAATCCAGATGCTTATGGAGTTACCAGTTCCTAAAACATATAAAATAGGTAAAGCTAAAACTCAGATACGATCTTTTGTGATTAATGATAAAATAAATTACTCAGTAAACATGAAGTGTAAGTGATAGATTTACTACTACCTTTTATCTTTGGCAAAACTCAAACAAGAACCTCTCCCATAAAAGTGGATAAGCATCAGATTCAGAAGATATTAAACAATGCCTTCTCTGTTCATATGGAGGGTTCAGCATGAATGTTGGCAGCACACAGCCAAGGACCTGAGTATTTTCCAAGGGAAACTGATAGTCAGAAAAACAGTTTCCAAGAAGTGGCATGTGCCCATGGTGCAGCAGACTTCTAGCTCTTCGTAAAACTGATTTAGCTCTCAAAACTGCAGCAGAAAAGTGTACAGCCCTAGTATTCTGCCCCCCACCCAGCTATTTTTGTTACAGTCACACCTTTCTCACACTGTTTTCTTGAGGTATAATTTAAACCTGCATTTCCTTATGCTTATAAAACCTTCAGCAATTTCTGCTAGGGAAAAATAGAAAACACAGATGAAAATACTTGGCCACCTTGGAACATACAGTAGAATAGGTGAGATGAATGAATATATAAAGAGCAAGACCTAATGAACAAGTAAAATATGCAGAAAATCAAAGGCCTAGTGTAGAGCATTATGTTTATCAGAAAAAGCAGCTGCTCTGGGAAAGCTGCAGCTCATGGCATCAAATCATAATGAGTCATCATCACCAATTCCCCACGTCCTACCTCATAACCAAAAAACACACAGACTAACCAAAGGTTTAAGTATAAAGCTTATCTTCAGTTATGAAGCAAGATGAACAGTCAAGGAGACTACTACTTTGTGAAAGATTATAATCAGAGTATTAGATATTTCCATGCTGATTACTCACCCTGATTTTAATTCCTACTGGTGAGTAGGCACATTGATGTCAGTAGTACTACCTGCTCAAATATATGATCATCCAAGCACGGGAGATAAATTTGGATTAGGATTCACCAAGTTTGAGATATCTCAAATTATGTATCAAAAAGTTAATTTCTTAACAGGTTGCCTATGAAAACTATTCTTTGTAGAAGTGGACTGATTTTATTCCTACTGTTCTTCTTTTTATTACAAGAAGTAAAACTTCTATAAGCTTCTGAAAAGGGTCAAGAAAAATAAAATTACTAAAAAATTTGTCAAATTACATAAAGAATATGTGTAAGCTAGAAGAAAAAATCCATCTCATTTTTGAAGTACAGTTTTATCCAACTTCAGTGGACTCACTCAAATTCATTATCACTCTCCAGGATCCACCTGAATTACCCCAGTAGTATAGACTTTCTTGGTAGAACTGAAAAAAGAGCTCAAAAATGGTAGCTCAAACCATATGAAGGCTATGAGATGTGCCCAAAAATTATGTAAATCAAAAAAGAAAGACACATGAATGCCTTTAAAATAAACTTTTTTGTTTTGGTTCCATTTGTTTGTTTTTTTTTCCTATGGGATGCCTTTTGAAGATATTGTCTACATTCATGATATCTAGAAAGTAAGGATTCAGAAACACATCATCCCTCATCATCCTCTGGTCACAGATATGATTACCTTGATTAACTTCTACCTACCCTTATCCTGTAACCTGAAAGTTATAACTTCTCTGAGGAGTTCAATTTCTCACATTAGTACATGCTCATGATTTGTTTCGGGCTAAAACCTTAGTGTAACCTAAATACTTTAAATAGTTATCTGTTTGCTAACAGAACTGAGAAGACAATAATATGCTTAGCAGCTGGAAAGGATTTTGCATAAAAAGTATACTATTAGTTGTGTGTATTTTTCTAGCTTTCTCTCTTTTTTTCTCCTCTCTAATGGTATTTGAGAGTTTCATGCAATGCTATAATTTTCTAAGTTGGAGCATTAAGAGAAAAAAACTCATAGCATATATCACAGACTAATGAGATTTGGTATGACCAGCCCTCTCATGTGCCCATGAGTGGTAGGAAACCTACGCAATGAATTTTTAGGAATAGAGTCAATGTAAAGATATTGCGGCTATAAAACCAGTTTTAGTTCCCTTATTTTGTGTGCCTTGTTACTTTTAAATCAAAAGCCCAATAAGAAGCCAATGTGTATGTGAAAGAATTAAAGTCAACTTTCTGCTCCAAGAAGACAGAGCTGGATCTCAAACCTGCTGTCTCCATGTTTTTCTCCTGGTGCAAAGGCAGCTTAGGGAAGTAGAACAAGTTCAAGTGTTCATGCTGCCCTGACAGCTCTCAGGACCGGGCACCTGAAATTCCCTCAGAGCAGGTCAGCTCCCAGCTCAGCTCTGCTGAGAATGACAGATATTTAAATCTTAAATAGATTAGCTGAGCCCTGTGTTTATTGGTTTAGGATTTCCTTACGCACAGATTGTTATTTCCCAACCTAGAAGTACTTTTAAGTGAAACAACAGTTACACTTGTGACAAAGACTAGTAAACCAAAACAGAAACCAGTCTCTATTCCAATATAAAGACATTTTTCTCGGCAAACACAAATTTTATTCTAGCCAGTCAAAATACCTGCTCTTGCAAAACCCTATGTAGCACTAATATTACAGGGTCTAACTTCAATGACATCTATTCAGCTGGTAAAATGATGATAACTGTACAGAAAGCCAGACTTGCTTCTCAGGCTTTCAGAAAAATTGCAGCTTTACCCTCCATAGTCTTGCAGTTCTAAAAGAAGTATTGATATATTATGAAAAGCTTCAGAAAATCTTATTTGGAAGGGCATTGTGAGTATTTATGGCAAAATTTAGGTTGTGTATCCTTTCGGTTTAGGAGTAATTAATGACATGCACTTGTCTACTAGCATTCAGCTTGAATTAATTAACGAAAAATAACAAAAAGACTTTCCTGTCATTTAGTTAAGTTGAATTATTCCTCCAGAACTGAATATCATGATTTTCTCACTTTTTTCCTGCTTAACATGTTCTTTAATATAGATGTGCATACATGTAGAAATTGGAGGGTGAAGGAATGACTGCACTGTTTCTCAGGAGAGCATGTACTCTGTAGCAGCAAATGGCTTTTGTATGAGACGTCTCTAAGATGTCTCTGAAGGTTTGTGATGGTCTGTCCAAAACCAAGTTAGAAACAGAAAGAACGTGGTAATCTGGAAAAAACCTGCTAAATATGTGGACTTCTCTAGTCTATTAAAATTTTCATATGAATTTTTGTGTTCTGCCAGTGAATTAGACTGGTTTCAGCAGTGTTTCTTTACACAGTGAGCAGTGCTGCATGAACACAGCTGTGCTGCTCCACAATGGCTTCTGTGCTGGCAGCTCAAATATCTGTGTGCCACAGTCCTTTGCTTTCACAACTGCAGGGGTAGCACAGCAAGCTCATCTGGCTCCTTTCCTACTCTCTACACACAACCCACATCTACCACACTGGAAACTGAAAGTATTGTAGAAATATAATATATGGTCTTAAATAATGTCATCATATTTTAAAAAGAAGTCTCCATGGTACATATTCTCCATGGTACCCACTGAAGCCCCTCTGTAGTGCTATATAGACTCTCTCCTTCATAGAGGGGAGACTCTAAGAGAAGGGTCCAGAAAGTGCAGTGAATTGTCCTCTTGCGATGACTTTCTCTCTCCTAACTGCAGAATAACTCTTGAAGGTTAGCTGACTTCTTGGTGGCTAAAGTTACCTGAGGGAAAACCACTCATGAGTGCATTTTGAACCTCTCCAAGCTCACAATTTTGGATCAATTATATAATATTACAAGTAAGATCATGACCCTGAGTGACAAAATACTGCTAGAAAAAATGGGAAGGTACAAAAGATGAGAAAGAAAGGTGCAGATTACTAGTTACAAAAACAAGGAAAAAAAGGGGGTTAAAATATTTAAACCTGAAATTTAGGTGGCTTCATATGGAAGGTTAGGCAGTCTTTCAAATTAATTAAATACTTAACTGTCAAAGGCACACCTCTATCTTAACTCATTGACTGTAGTAAAAACTGAGGGATTTTGAAATGCAAATATTTAAAGTTGGCTTTCCCTAACCTATTATTGTGCACCCAATCCATAGCTAAGAATTTGACTCTAGCACGAAACAATGACCTTCTGGTATATTTGTGCTTCAGAAAGAAAAGACAGAATTTGCAGAACTCACAGAGAGACATAAATCCAAGAATAATTTGAAAGACAATATATTGGGGAATAGATATATTCTAGTCACTGGACTGTAAGTCCAGGAACAATGCAAGTCAAAAATCAGTCTATCCAAGAATAGAATCATCCAAAGGATGATTTCCTTTTCCATCCGAAAGGAATTACACATGTAACAATGAAGCTAAATATTATAATCACAAAAATAACATTTCCCAACCTATCAAAACTTAGATTTATTTTCTTGTGTGTGTGTGAAAGCACATTGCTTTGGGTTAGAGGAAGTTGTAAAAGGTTAATAGATGAAGGCAGCTTACTGTCTGCTTACCACCAACAGATTGCAGATATTTTTGCAGACATTGATAAAATAAATATTTAGGAAATTCTAATGCTCTTGTCAACTTAATCCTGCTTCATAAAGTTTTCACTCTAAACAGAGAATAATAAATGTCAAGGGTTTGTTTTCTTCCATTTTCCATATCAGGGAAGACTTACCACAGAGTTTTCTCTGGAATGTATCTATGACTTGAAAATTGCTCAAGGAGCATTAGGGAATATGAATGTCTAGCTGAACTTGAATAAATTACATTTTTAAGGACATTAAAAAAAAAAATCAGTTTTAGTGCTACCAAAATCTATGTAAAATAAAATGTAAAAACTATACTAGATTAAGTTGAACTATCGGGTTAATCCAGAGATATTTTCAAGGACACAGGACCCATGACGTCTTAAAAGTCTTCAATAGAAAGAGCAACTGGTAAAGGACTGGTAAAGTAAAGATCTTTTTGAGTAAATAGTCTGTCAAAACTGACTATTTATGGGAAGTGATATTAACTCTCACCTGAAGCCTAATTCCCTGAACTAAAACATTTTTCTACTCCTTTGAATATTAACTTATTTTATTGCCACTTAGAAACCGTCTGACAATACATGGAGAGAAAGTGATGAAGTAATGATGGAAAGCTATATTATCACTCACTACACTATGTCTCCTACGTGAAAGGAGAGAGATCTTTTGTTCCCCAAACTGGATACTAAGATCATGCTCTAAAATGTTAAATTTATGAATTATTTCCATTAGTAGTACCTTCCTGTATTTCAGTGTTGCTTTTTAACACCCTAAAATGGACTACCAACTCTATCAAGGCATTCAGTTGCCATTTTGCACAATACCAAGCTGACCATTTAGACACCACCAACACTTTCCAGCCTCCAGACAACTGCAGCACAGTCCAAGCTCATGGTACTCATGCACCAACTCTCTCCAGCCCTGACCCTGCCAAGGTTCTTGGACCCCAAACTTGTTTTCAAGAGAGGTAGCAGTCCCACAGTCTCACCCCACAGAGGGAACAATTGTGTTTTCTGAGAACATGCTTGCCAGAGCAGATGCCACATGCATGGTAGGAAAACAAAAACAAAAACCAACAACAACATTAAAAAAAAACCAAAACAAAACAAACAAATGAAAACCCCAAAACAACAAAAAAAAGAAAGATACAAGCAAGACTGAAGACTTTCTGAAACTGCAGAAAATTAAATTCCCTCTCGGGAAACAGATAAACTCACTTAATCTGATCTACAGAGAGTATAAGACTGAAGACTGTCTGCCTCTCAGGAGGTTCCCATTAACCAGAAAGTATTTGTTATTTGACAAGACAACTTTTTAATTTTCCCCTCTTGGAACTATTCAGTTTGCTTTTAAATATTTATTCAGCCAAATAGCAAGCAATTCACTCCACAGACCAATGTTGGTCTGCTCTTTGGGAAGAAAGGAGGTCAGGTTTAAGTTCCTGCTCCATTCACTATTTAATCAATTATCTAAATTGGCAAGGTTTCAAGGGGAGAAAGTCACTAACTTCCTCCCAAAATAACCATTCAGTGAGTAGCTAGGGCACATTTCTGACCTGAAAGTGCCTATGAGTGAATTTTTTTCTCAGCTCTGGAGTGTGTTTATGTGTTTAAAAGGTCATCCACCTCAGTGGTAAGTGCTCTAATTACTGAATATTTGGGCATCAATTAGCAGCGTGTTCTAATAATTTTGGAGAAAAGGCAGATTGGTTTTACATGTTTATTTTCAGAGGATAGTAGAGACCTCCCCACTGCTGAAAGGAAATACCTTAAAAGTGTAGGTTTTACCTGTATTACTGTCTCCCCATATTTTCTTGAAGCTATTCTTCCTTCTGCTTGATGTTTTCTCTGGTTTCCCCTCTTAGCCATCTGTCTCCTGTGCTTTGTGCAGGAAGCCTAACTCAGGCTAGAGAAAGTCCTTATACACCAAGTACCTGTCAGTTAGACATTGAAATGCTTGATGGTTGCATCCAAAGAAGTGCTAGGGTGCTAAAAGCAGACCAATTCACTACATCACGTTTGGCATCTTGTCCCCATGTTGGATGAAGCATCCACATTTTAGTGTTTATGAGGTGTATAGGCATCCCCCAGGAAGGTAAGTAGTACAGACTGGGTGGTGGGAAACCCAGAGAACTATGTCATGTCATGGCACTGAAAAGGAACTTCGATACAGAGGAGAGTGTTAATCATAAAGTCTGTTTTAAATTTTACCCTGACAGAAGTTTAGCACCCTCTATAAGATTAAAAAGTGATGCATCTATCTGTCCAAGTTCAGATTTTGTTAGCAAAGTAAACTTATTTTTAGAAACTGGAGGGAGGGGGAAAAGAAATGGAATCAAGCTTTCTTTTAAAATAAAAGGCTAAGAGCTGTTCTGGTGTTCTCCTAATGATACTGTGATTAGATTTACTAGCCAAAATACTGACAGTCTGAATTCAATTCTGCTGATTCCCTGCTGCAGTTGTGGCACTGCAACCTAATACTCCCAGAAACTGTACCGAGATAAAAGGCTGGCCACACCTACAGGAACCATGATCAGAATGAGGGAAATAAGTATTTATTTGCCCACACAGTAGTGGTGAATGACTCTTTAGCCTTGTGCCTGACACAGCTGCCCAAGGAATGAGTAACTGATTGCAGTGCTGGGTCCATGAGCCAGAACAATGAAATATTTACAGTTCTCAGACTTGTTCACTCTTCAGAAAACTTAGGGTTTTTCTGGGAACAGAAGCAAATAAAAATTTTAAGGCTAAGAACTGAGTTAGGAATGTGCAATTTCAGGAGAAGGAGGTGGAGTTTGTTGTTGGGAACCTAGGAGATTGCCACTTGACTGGGAGACACGGTGCTGGTTTGCAGTGAATCCCAGTTGCCACACACTGGTTAGCTTTGGAAACAGCCTTAGTATGTGTGTATTACATTTCTCTTGAAGCAAAGCAAACTGGAAGCTCTGCTTATAGTCTGTACCAAATGTACTGTAACCTGCAGTGGAGACACAAAGAACTAACGAACTAATTAGTCCTTCGAATAGCCTCAAACTAGTTTCAGGGTAGTAGCATTTTGTCTGAGACAACAAACTGGATCGAGTCTGTGGTAAAACATATTGATCATGCTTAAATATGAGGACCCGATGCTTTGATCTACTGCTCTGCTCCTATTCTGCTGAATTGGTTGCTAATACTGACAAAAACATCCAAGTCACATTTTCTGCTGCCTAGAAACCTTTACAGAGCTGTAAGTCTTTGTGTGGATTTTGCTCTCGTTCATCACAGATAATTCTTAGTGAAAGCTTCAAATTTCCCCCATTTTTTTTTCTCCCTATAGCAAATAAAATAACTTTTCAATAATTAAGTAAGAAGGAATAATTGAGGAAAGGATAAAAGGACAAGATGGAAATTAACAACTGAAATAAAACAAACATGATGAACAAAACGCAGGAAGAAAGTTTCACAGAAGTTAAGGAAATGTTAAGTAATGACTAAGAGGGAACACACTAGAAAGGAAAACAGGTGGTAATGAATCAGGAGGAAAATGTTATTTTGAAGCAATGATTTGAAAAAAGCTTAAAAAATATACATACCATATATATATATATAGAGAGAGAGAGATCATTTTGTATACATTCAATTGTATACATATCAGTATATAGCTATCTAGACTCATCAGAGACTATCTTCTCAAGTCTATACCAGCCTTTACTAGTTGCTGGTGAAATAGCCTATGACTATCACACATTACATTCCCTTCATGGCATCAAAATTGTTGCCCATATTTTCGTGAAAATCTGTGCTAAACTATTTTTTTTCTATATGAGGAGGCATGGCTGGAGGTGGGGATTGGGAATTTTGAGCCTTGGCTTCCATTTGTAGCTGTGCTTCTCTGACCTCCAGGGAGGGATAATTCTGGAGTTATATTTTTCTACTTACCTGAGAACCATAGATAATCCATAATCATTACACAGCATTAAGCACTTATAAAAAAGGGGCACAAGCATCAAAATTGCTTCTTCTATAACAACCCAGTGAAAGGAACAAATATCTGCATAGTAATGTGAGCAAAAAGAATTACAAATTAAGCCAATTCAAAACAGTTCAAGGAAAAGAAAAATCACTTCATAAATCCACCACAGCTCTATTTGGAAAAAAACCCCAAATCTGCTGAGTTTGAGGGAGGAGGATTTTAACTGGGTAGGGTGCCTGAGGAGATCAGCTGCTACTGTGGACCTGGAAGAACAGAAGTATATATTTGTGTGTATGTACATATATATACTTTTATATCTATGCACATTCCTTTAAAAGTGTGTGTGTATATATATGTATATGTATGCGAATATATGCATATATACACTAAAGAATTATATATGTGCATAGATATGTGTGTATACACACACACACACACACACATATATATATATATATATGTATATTGGCTAATTATATGGTTAAGACAGAGTGATTCTGTTCATCAGATTAAACTACTGTTATATACCTTAACATAGAAAGCTGCAGGTTTTCCCAGTAACAGCTAGTAGGACATGATATAATTCCTGTAGATCTATAGCTGCATGAAATTTTTTCTGGGAAGAATGGCATTTCTACACCAAAAAAAAACTCTTGGGATTTCGCAAATTTCAAGAAAAAATAGTTTTGAAAGAGATATATTTGCAAGGTTTCTCTTCTGAAATACCTTTCCATTGCAGCGTCTTTTGCATTAAAAGGAAGTAACAAATTGGTTTGATTTTAAAATAATCTCTTAAATTTATCTACCACTGAGTTGGCCTAAAGCAGAATTACTGACTGAAAAAAGGTCTATTTCTTAAACATTCAATTTATGTTTGTGTTCTTTGGAGAACTGGTTAAACTATAAAATTTCCATAAATGAAATCATGTTTTCAAATGGCTGAGTGCTTCATTGATAACATAACTGACTCTACTTCTTTTATTAAATTCAGCTGATTCATTCATACTGTAGTTTGCATGTACACACACATAGCAGCCATCTTCCTATTTATTTCATTGATTGAATGAAATTAAATTATTTTCAAGCTCGTGAAATTTTATCTGCTGTATAAAAATTCTCAGCATTAAGTTTCATAGCAGTGCCTCTGTGTTTCACTCCAGTGCAAGCAGTTTGGAGTTCCTTCCCATTGAATATTGGTACCACTTGCCATGCAAGGCTTAAACATCTATTGTCTGGAAATATCTATAAAGCAGATGCAATTATTGTTTTGTTTTGTTTTGTTTGTGGTTTTTTTGTTTGTTTTTTTAGTTGTTATGATTGCTTTTAACATAGAGATTCTCTCATCTATTTGCAACTGCCTTCCCTAGGATGTCTGTGGAAAGAAGACTTTTCATCTCAAAGGGGCCTTAAGGAAACAGACTTTTAGCTATATACATTTTAACTGCCAAAATATTTTAATTGTAATTTTAAAATTTCTCATTGCTTTCTCCCTAAATATTCTTTAGTTTGAATCTCAAATACTGTCAGCTTGCTGCAGGTGGGCATGCAGGCCAGTGCTGGAGGTGCAGCAGGTCAGGAAGTTTTGTATGCAGTATTGGGGCTCAGCAAGGCCAGATAAGTGGAAATTGTGTCTGTGTTCCCCAGGAAGCTCTGCTGGGGAGGCAGCTGGTCGTTCCTTTGCTCACCAGGCATGCTGCCCAGAAAGGGTGCCTGGTGAGCATCTGTAGGGGAGCCATGGAGACCATCCAAGCAGTGAAGTTCAATCCCTTCCCTGAGCTCCTACCTTCCAAATCTAATATCAGTCCTAGTTCTGAATGTAGGACATCAGCTGTCTCAGTGTAGCTGGTTGAGGTGAATGTTGTTTGTGGCAAACAATCTCACTGGAAAGTCTCCTAATTATTGCAAGTTCTAGAATTAGCAAGCTTGTTATGTTCCCAAAAGCCATTTGTTGGATACTACTGCATTTTCTTTCCCCATTCATCTAAATGAGGTTGCTTAAAAACTCTTTTTTAAGTCGGGTAGTTGCAAGAAACTAATTAGCATTTGTGTCAGAGCAATCTTACTTCATTATGCTTAAACATTGGCCTTTAAACTACGGGTATTTAGAACTGCTGAACAAGAGTCTTAAGCAGCTACTTTGTGAAAATCTTCTATTGTCAGCTTAAATAAATCATAAAATCAGTATAGCCTAGGTTGATAGCCTTGGCTGATAAATTTTATTCCAAACATAACATATAGGCAATAACTTGATTGCTTTCTAAGTGTAGTTGGGTGTCCTCTTATTCCATACAAATGCAATACGCAGCAGTAGGGGTTGTGAAATATTTCCCATTTCAAATTCTAAACCTCAAAACTTTATGTTTTTCTGTTTTTCAAATTAAATTAGTGGTTTTCTGTTACTGACCCACACTAATGCCTATTCCATTTTCAAAGCAGGAACTATTTCCATTGAAAAATAATCTTGATGGAGAATTCCAGATTAATTTCTACCAAAAGTTCTACCCTCTCCCTCTAAGACAAGACTTTCACTGCTTTGCCAAACAGCAAGGACTCAATCCTGATAAACACAAAGTACTTGTCACATGAGTAACTTGCTGTACATGATCAGTTAATTTATTGGAATATACACATTCCCTCTGCTCTGCATCTACACAAATAATTTTAGGATTGATGCCTTCATTCACCACAACCTTAATTTAAAGGAAGGTATTCCTTCTCTAGTTTAAGCCATGGAAGAAATTTTTCTGAAATCCTATCCTGTCAGAATATGAGTTCCACTCATTTTGCTTCCCAAAATTGAAATAATTTTGCTGGCTTTAGTTTGAAAGAAAACCTCAAAAAAAAGAAATATTTAAATTATTTCTGATATGATGGCATGTGCATTACAATTCACATACAATACCTTTTATTCTATCGAAAACATTTTAGTGAAGAAACTGTTTTATGAGGACTTCTAAATCTGTGTCTTTTATTTCAAAAGGAGGTATTTGAAATGTTGTGCTGATAAACAGAGAAAACTGGTTTTGTTGCTTTGTGAGTCTGCTTCACCCCGTGGTGTCTGGCATGGTCTCCTTGCCACCTGCGTCCATCTGTCCTTGGTTAGTAATCTGCTCTGGGTACTGCTGCTGGTACCTGACTTCACAAGATGTGGTGACTCATTTGAAGAAAGTCTTTGAACAGGGGAGTTAATGACGCTTAATTTTAAAAATAAAGGCTCTTGACAAACCCAAATTGCACACCCCACTCCCCCCATATACCATATTTTAAAAAGCCCATACTCATTGCCTCAATGAGAAAAATAATTTTGAAGAAAACATATGTTTTATGTCATTGTGACCTTCACAGTTTAGACCTTATGGATCCCCGCCTCTCACCTCTATTCTAACACTGGAGTAGGAAAACAGGCTTTACTGCAATTGCAGCTCTAGCACACTTTCTCGGTTTGAAATTCCTGTAGTAGCTGTCCTGGATAAACTAAGAGGAAGAAAACATCTGTAGAAAAGATTAGAGACCTTCGAACAGATGGATTATTAATTAAATATTCATTTTCAGTGTTGGTGGCTTTCCTTAATTCAGTAGCATTATTTACATAGTAGGTTTGGACTGTAGCATAAAATGATTACAATAGTTATAAGCTGTTTTTTTTCCCAAAAGAGTATTAGGCTTAAATTAGACAAAATAAAGCATTTTACATAAAAATCCATGATAAATAACAGATGTTTATTTAGTCTATACCTGCTTCCACATTTATGTATTTATTTGATCTTTTAGTGGCTGATATGGGGGGGAGAACCCAACAATCCAAACATTAGTATTAAAATGTTTCAATGTAGCCAGATATAGGAGAGTATGGCTAAATAATTTTCTACTGTCAGACCAAAAATGCAGCATTATGTGGCAAAGAAATACAAAATCCATGAGGCTGTTTGCTCACAGATTATATATATATTCCAGAATCAAATATCTGACATTTACAGTCTCTCTACAAAATAAAACAAAACAAACAAAAAAAAAAGGTGAAAGCACTTTTTAGAACAAAATAAAAATATTTGTGTGTTTTAAATTCATTTCTCTCTACTCCAGTTTCTGAAATACAAATAAGTATTTCCAGTAAGCTACCCTTGAAGAGCTAAATGTCTCAGGGGACTGGTAATCACATATTTGGAGCCTTTCACCTCTAGTTCACTGATTCAAATACAGCCAACATGCAATAGTGACGGAAAATCATTGAGATTTGAAAGCTGGTTTGTGGCCTGTGTGGAATGAACTGGTATTTCACTGCATTTCTTAGAGGATCCTGAGCAGGCACTTGGCACTTCTGAAGGCACTGATGCTGAGCTCCTTGCAGGATCCAGCCCGGTCCCCACGGAGTCACAACCAGGGCTGGTTTCTTTGAGGAAGACAGGGGCTGAAGTTATCAACTAAAATCCCATTCCAGACAAATTTCCTCACTACACTGATCACTTGGAGCAAATTGGTCCTTAGCCACCTGGAAGACCTCAGTGAGTAAACATTTTCTCCATGTCAAGAAGCTAGCCAAACCAGGCTGAAATGGCAGATCATTCTGGGGTCACCACATTGCACTGTTGCTTCCTGTGCTCCACAAAGGCTGGGTGAAAATACTTTCATTTTCCACTTCTGCTAATCTGGTACTTTGTACTTTTCATTGCCATTAAATACACTTAATTTAGGAAGAAAAGCAGCAGGAAAATGCTTCTTTCTCCAGAAAGAAATTACTATATTTTTTGAGGGCAAGGGTGACTTTGTCTCTTTCTTTGGACAGAGGTTCATCTATAGTTAGGAACAGTTAATAAAATATCTTTTGCTGAGATATTACCTACCATATTCTAGAAAATTTGTCTGACAGTAATTTTTTCTCATCAGCCACAGATTTTCTCGTTTCCCAGTGAAGGCTTTACATTATCTCTTAAATGATTGCATCTTCTTTATGTTCAGGACTTATCTTCAAAAACTTGCATATGTTTTTATGAAAATAAAATAGGTTTTTTCCTGAACATTTAATATGTTATATTAAGAGTTTCCTCAAAGGAAAGAAAGAAGTCTCTCTTCATTAACCACTAAATATAAAGTGGGGAAATTAAAACATTTGGATGTCATGTCAGCTATATACGTTGTTTTCTATGATGTCACATTTGATTTTCTTTTTTTATAACTTTGACAGCATCATATTAAAAATTTGATTGCACTATGACATTACAGGCTTTGAATTATTCAGCTTATGAGTGCAGTCTTGCAAGAAGACTGTTTTGTATTTCTTGCCATTTCTGAAAAACTGACATTTAATAAGATATACAAAGAAAGGGAAAATGGTTACTAATAACTAATTAATAACTTGAGCTTGGCAAAGGTAACATCATTTTAATAGAATATCACACAAATTAAAACCACATTAACTATAAAGTGCCACGTTTTTCAAAAGTCACGTGAAACATTATTCTCAGGTTGACATTTTTGCCCTGAAAAATAGTTAGCAATCTTGTAATTAATTTTCAGTGAAATCAGGACTTCCTGACTGAAGAAAGGCCATACATTTCTAATCTGATTTCAGAAACTATCACTCTGAATTCTCGTGTACTTGGTTGAATTACCCATCTTCTCTCTTAGCATACACTTATGCTGTTAATGTTTACTGAAGTCAATGGGGCTTTTTCCATTTGACTCCCATAAGGGAGTCAAACGGTTAACACTGGAGTCTCTTGGGCAATTTTTGCAAGTCTTTCAGGATTTATACTCTGTTTTTTCCCATGATGACTTGTTTTTGCCAGCTTTCTGTTTTGTTCCATTTTACCTCTGTCTGGTGTTAAATAAGAGCAATCTGTCAGTTCATTTATACCAAATAACTTTATTTGTAACCCTCTTCAGAGTGTCCAAATTTGTCTTTTCTTCATTATGACTTAAAGTTATTTTTAAATCACTAAGGATATTTTTAATCACCAAAGATAGAAACATCTACCCTCCATCTTGATTAAATTAATCTAGTCTTTTCGCACCAGAACCTTAAAGCAAATAATGACATTTTAAGAAACGTGTTATTCGCACTCCCTAATATGAAATTTTAGTGGTATCAGATATGAAAATCTCATTCAAAGTCAAACCTTTTTACAGTAAACATGACTATTATTTGGTCACAATAAAGCTGCCCTAGCAAAACATGTATTATTCCTTCTCATAAGAATTATCTCAGCTGAGCTCTCTGGGCAGGTAAGAATTGTAGGTCTGACTACTGCTTAGGAGGGTAAAGTGTGGAATATTCTATATGAGATACAAAATAAACCCTTCCAGCTATGATAATGGGGAAAAATACAAATGATCTTTTCATGTCCCCATTCCTCAAAAATGGATAGCAGGGCTGTCTTTGATTCTGCCCACAGCAGTGCCTGGGGAGAATCTCATACTGATTTAGCTGGGATCAGAATCATGACCAAAGTTATACTAAGAAATGTGCTTGCATTCCCTCAGAAATATCTGATCTTTATTCATGAGTTTCATCTGTCATTAAAGATATGTATTTTGGTGTTCTTCATCTCTCTTCCAGCATCTCTAAATTCCAACTCAAAGATAAGAGTGCCTGTTTTCATTATAAACAGTGAAAATTAGTTACGGATCACTACATTATTTTAGTTCACTTACTTAACCTGAATCTAGCCTGTTTCTACACATGAATCACCCTGGGACAGCATTTTTTCATCCTTAAATAAACATTACACGTTTGTGTTGCTTTCCTACTGATAAGCAAACATTTCAAAATGTACAATTGGAAACAAGATATCACAATTCAATAACATTTAGTTCTGCAATATCAATATCAATCTTCAAATATTGTGGTGGAAATAAAAATGCAGGAGCTACCAGGACAAAAACCCTCTGTCCTTATCATTTACTGCTCAGTCTCTACCCAAGCAAACTCTGGTCAAAGACAACAAATGGTGTCTACAAAAGTGCAAAGTAAAAATGTCGAAGTAGTATAGACTGCTGCCAATTTTACGTGTTTTTAACATTCATCCCTCTCAATGGTTTCAGGGCTTGAACGCTGTGTTCCAAAAACTGACTAAACTGAAATCAGAATCGGAATGTTTCCCTTTGAACTATATGTGTTTTGACTGAGAATAGGCTGACCATTAAAGGTGATAGAGAAACTTACTGCCATAATAACCTTTAAATTATATTGTTTCAGACTGCCACCAGCTGTGGCAGGTAAGATGTGCTGAAACCATTCAGATGAGTCTCATAGAGATTCCTCTCTGCATTACAAGGAGAAAGCTATCATCCTGTGACTTGTACAGAAAAGCAAAATCTACAGAATTACAAGATTTTGCAAATGATGTGCTTTACCTATATGCACATTTACTTGAATCCCTTTACCCCGTGTAACACAGGACTAAGGAATCCTCTGTAAGTAAGAAACAACACTATGCAAAAGTATCAGTGAAACACATAAAGCAGCACAAGCCACAATCAAGGAAAAATTTCAACAAAATTTAGCAAAAAACAGGAATTAGATGTGGAGGGAAAGATATTTTCCCCCAGCCTCCTCCAGTCATTAGCGTTATCACAGCACCAGCTTCTGGAGAACGGAGTGAAGATTGAGTGTGAATCTTATTTTTCTACTTGCTGTCTGTTTGGCAAAGAGTCAAGAGGCTGCTTTATTTATAATTTTTTTCCTTTTAAATTAAGGCAATTTCCAGGTCGTTAACATTACCCTGTGCCAGAGACAAAAAAAAATAAAAGAAGCGGGGAGCGCTGCTGCCATAACAACCCTTCGACAGGGAA
The DNA here is from genome assembly GCF_052056855.1 of Sturnus vulgaris. NCBI lineage: Eukaryota > Metazoa > Chordata > Aves > Passeriformes > Sturnidae > Sturnus > Sturnus vulgaris. Next base: position 76,536,016 of record NC_142245.1, read on the forward strand.
CTATTGGGATACAGATAGTTACTATACTAGCTACCACCAGCCGTGTGCATCATGACACATAAAAACCAGAAAACCCTTTTCAGAGACAGCATCCCGTCGTTTGCACTCGCTGCTCTGAGCGGCGAAAGCAGAGCAAGCACAGACTTCTAGCCCCCTCCTTCCCCCCCTCGGCACTTTATTTATTTATTAATGTTGGTGGAGGGAGTGTTGGAAAAGTCCATTTGAGCGCTGAGCCCTGCCCGAAGCCGCCCCCGAGCCCCGCGGGAAGGGCCGCGCTCGGCGGCGCCGGGAGGGGACCGGGACCCTCCGCCACCTCCCTGCGGGCGGCTCCGGGGAAGCCGCCAATTCTGCTGGGCTGGCTCCTGCCTCCCCACCTACAAACGGTCCTTTGCAAAAAGTTAAGGCTCTGCCCCCTGCCCGGGTGCCCGGGGGTGCGGGAGGAGGGGGCTCAGGGGTGTCCTGGCCCCGGCTGGGAGCGGCGCTCTCGGGGTGTCCGTGTACGCTTGTGCCAAATCCCCGTGGGAAGGAGCAGCGGTGCCCGGGAAGGGCAGCAGGGCGGGAGCCCCTTTCCTCACATCCCGCCGGAGCCGCGGGGACATCCTTACTGCCCCCCGGACCTTCCGCACGGGCGGGGGGCTGCGAGCGCGGGCCGGGACCCTCCGTCCCCCCGGGGCGGGTAGAGGGGGGCAGCGCGGAGCCTCCCCGGGGCCCCCCCGCTCCCCCAGCGCTCATCCCCGGAGCCACTCCGGGATGGGAGGCGCGAGAGCGGGAATGGGGGGATGCAGGGCAGGTGCTTTTCGGGGCGAAGGCGCAGGGCCCGGTGACTCACCCGTCCGGGGAGGGGGCTGCGGATGGCGCGGCGGCGGCGCTGCCCCCGGTGCGCGGGGGGCTGCGGGGCAGGAGCAGCAGCGGGCGCGGGAGCAGGGGCGAGCGGCGGGGCCCGGGCTGCTCCTGGGCGCGCTCTCGCTGCCCATCCCCGGCGCTGCCGCCGTCGCCGCCGCCGGAGGAGGATGCGAGGGAGAGTCAGCCCCGGGCGCGGGCACGCGCAGCGGCGGAGCGGGGAGGGGGGGACCGGGAGCGACGCGGGGGCGCGCAGCGCAGGGGGAGCAGCTGGGAAGCTCGGGCGCTCTCTCTGGCAGCCCTCTGTCTTTCGGCGCTTCCATCCCTTCGTCCCTCAGCCTTTATTTTCTCATTCTTCTACCCCTTCTCCCTCCTCATCCCTGCATCCTGCATCCTCCCATCCATCCGTCCCTCACCCCTCCATCTCTCCACCCCTTATCTCTCATCCATCCATCCATCCATCCTTCCCGCCATTCCTCAGCCCCTCCGCTCCCCCGGCCACGGAGCCTCTGTCCCCCCGCGGTCCCTCCCCGCGCTCTCCGCCGCAGGGTGTCCCCGGAGCTCCCCGGGGCCACGCCAGCCCGGATGCTGCCCCCGCGGGGCATCCACACGATTCCCCCTTCCCTCTTCCCCCTCCCTGCTCCCGGGAAGGGCGACCTGCCCCTCTGAAGGGCAGGAGGTTCCCAGCCCCGCTCCCTCACTCCCCCCACAACCCCTAAAGAAAAAGCACTAGCTGCTAGAGCTTTCCTGTCCTGCTCTTCCTTTCTTCTGTTTTTTTTGTTGTTTTTTTTTTTTCCTTTTTGGGTTCCCGTTCCCTCTCCCCCCCGCCTGCCCCCCCCCCCCCCCCCCCCCCAGGGCAGGAGGAAAAAAACAGTGGTAGGGAAAAAAAGGGTAAACAAGAGGAAAATATAGAATACAACAAGCATTGACTGTATGAGAAATAAATCACATACTGGATTAGTTTTAAAAAAACAGTCTTTCAAGCCTGCTTCTGAAACCTAAAGGATTTCTTGGATGTTTATTTAGGATCAAGAGTAATACTGATCATTAAAAATAGAGGAAAAAAACAGCTCAAAGTACATTGTGCAAAGAGGAGACCTATGAATCAAGTGAGTCAAATAAACAAGCACACCTAAAGGTGGCTATCAACACTTTATCCTTGCCCTGAACTCTCCCTGCATTATATAATGTTGATAAACTGCTGCAAGTACGTTTGGGGAAAAGATACTGCAATGATGAGAACATACTGCTTTTTATCAGAGCGCATTAGTATCCTTACCTGACAAGTAGTTGCTTCAGAGGTTCATTTGCACGTTTCTCATCAACCCTCCAAGTAAACAATTTACTAGATGTTCAGTGCAGACATATGATTCCCTGGTGTCACTGTCTCTGTCCTAGACGTTTCTGAATGGCTTGCGGATTAACTTACTCTGCTCTTCTGCTCTGCCTTGTTCCAGGAGCAGTGCAGGTATCAACAGCTCCCACTTGTGAAGCCAGGAAAGAGAGAGATTGGGTAGATTTCCACGTAGCTCCACAAACTGCTGATTTGCTGTAAGGGCTAGAGTCACTTAGACAGTAGGTCTGGTCTTCTAGCAGGTTTATTCAGAATGAGAGGCCTGACTCAAAATTCACTGTAGGCAATACCAATATTTCTATAACCATGATGGGAATTGTTCAAACTACTGTGAGCTTGCTATTGGCGTGAAGGTATTTTGGAGCGCAGCTATTCTAGTGAGAACTCCCTGGGAACAAGAAAAATTACTCCCAGGGAACAGGAAAAGGTACTAAAATATGCGTCTTTTTCATAAGATTATACAGAGAAGGTCACGGACCTCTCTCTGTTTCCCTGCAGCTGTTGGCAAAAAATATGTACTAGAAGGCAGGTTACAGACCCTGGCTGGAGGATGTCTTGTGTCGCTGTAGGCTCAAGCAAGCTACCAAATACAAAAAGAAAGGGAAGGGAAATTACAGGTCCAGTTCGGGGCATCACTAAAGTCAGTAGGAGAAAAACTTAATGTTTCATTTTGAACCATTGCTGCCTGCAAAGAAATGGAACAAATTAATATTTCAGTGTTTTTTTTCTTCTCTGGTCTTAGTCCTGGGATTAGATCTAAGCACCCTTCTAACTTGCAGATTTTTGCTATTTTGCCTGCGTTTGTCCCTCCCTCTCCTCCTCTTTGGCTTCTCCAGCACAGGATCTAGGCTATCAAGAGAAATGGAGATAGTCAGAAAAGAGAAATTGGGCAGTGGGAAAGATTTGGGCTCTGTATTGATAATGACATCATCTTATCTAACATGAATGGCGAATTTGCTATATTTTTAAACAGAGTTTAATAGGACTTTAGTATATTTCATGTAGTTTTTAATATAGTTAATTTTTTGTTTGTTTCTCCCTTGCTCTCTAGTTGCTGATGAATGACTTCAGTAGGGACAATGTAATAGTAGCCTGGTAATTAGAGTCATTCCTGTGAAATGAGAGACTGAGTGTAAACATTTTTTTCACTGAGATTCAGAATAGGAAATGAACCTTTGAGGTCCTGCCTTTCCTCAGATGAATGGCTTTAGCTCTCCTATCTTTGACTACAAATTCAGTTTGCATTAAAGCAAGCTCGTATATGCCCATAGAATTTTTTTTCACCAAAATTATTTTGTTTAAAATTGGTCAGTTCTTCAGGAAATTACAGGTCTTGCTTCAGTTTCTTGCATGCTCTTTATATATTTGTGCAAGGACTTTTATTTATGTACAAGGATTTAGCTGTTTTTAAATTATAGCAGAATTTTGCTTATGAAGAATACAAATATTAACCTTTACATTTCAAAGTCATTGTAGTGAACTGGTTTATTCTTAGATATGAGGTTTCATCTCTTCTATAAAACCTTTGTAATTGCAGTAAATATTTTTTCTCATTGAAGATAAAATGTAAGCCCTTTGTGATTATACTGTTGCTATATAAATTGCCTTTGCAAACGCTGGCTGCTGAGCTTGCCACCTCACACTGGAAATACGCTTATGCTGTCTTCTGTCTGAAGGTTCCAAAATATTTTCTGAGAGCACAGTAATAGGTTTTACTCACATAATGGAAAATGTGGATATTAATAGATATTTTAAAAGTAAAAATGCACAATACTGTCAGGGTCAAAAGAAACAGAACAATAATACATAAATAAAACAAAAGAAACAATTCCATTCTCAATCAATTCTCCAACTGCTAAAGTAGATATTTATCAAAATCATATAAGAAAAAGAAAAATATTTATTTTTTATCTAACACGAGCTGAATATTTATATTTAAGTTCCTACTGAAATTCTTACATGCTATACATAAATGTGTGCTCTTCCACTGGTGTTGTTTCCATAAAGTTAGTCCCACCAGCGTTTGCAAGGATAGGACTCCTCTTTTTGTCCACACATTTAAAGAACCCAAAACCCACGCTTGTGGGAGTCCCTGTGTGCATTTAACTATTTGTAATTGATTGCTGGCTTGGGGGTTAAGTGAATCATTTAAAAATCTATCATCCTTTAGCTTGCTGTTCTTGACATCCATTAGTTATGGTTTGCCTTAGTTTCTGCAGCTGGATTGCCTAATGCCAGTACCTGGAGCTATGCAACCAGCCTTGATGACCTTGACAAGCACAGGGACTTGATGCAGTTTGCAAAGTTGTGGACAAGGCATAGGATTCTACACTGGGAATAGAACTGTGTTGTACGGTGAAAACTGAACCCAGGCTTAGGCTTTGGGTTTGATTAAGTTAAACAAATAACACAAAATATTGTTAATATTTGAATCTGAGAAAGAACTGTATGCTCTCAGAACACACTCTGATATCTGAGTGGTTTAAGTCTCTCTTTTTCGGCACTTTTATACTGTCTGTTAATGTCTTTATTTTAGAGAAAATAAAATAAGTCACATTAAAATATTTTCTGTATGGAAATGTAGATAATAGGGTATATTAAAACTTTCTGTTATTTACAGAAAATTTTGTTTTCCCTATGTTTTATCAAGGATAAACAAAGATTAAGTAAAAATAAATGTTTTGTTGTGAAACTTTGGTGTTTGGGTTTGGGCTTGGGTTTGGGTTTTTTTGTGTGTATGTGCATAGTTCCATTTTTGTTAAATAAAGCTGTTTGCTAAACAGCAGTTTCACATTATACAGGATAATCAGATTTAAAATTTAAAATTAAATGCTTTTTCTCTATGACTCATACGATTGATCCTGAAAAAGTGTTTTGCTCTAACAGGCCAAGACAAAGCAAGGACTTAATTCTTGAATCCAGACTGCTCTGGGGTACCACTCTCTTTAAAGGGACCATGTTGTATCTAAGCCTCAAACTCCACTGAGCTCAAAGGATGGCCGTGAAAACTACAACTATTCTAGTTAAGACTTTCTGTCACGAATTTCTTAACAAATCTGGTCGTCTTCTCTTACCGAACACAAATAACTTTACAAGCAAGCTTATATAAGCCAGTGGAAAAAGTGTGAGAGAAGAAATGAAATAAAGTTACCCCTTTTTCTATTACAGGAACAACTTAGGAGAGGGAGGATATAATCAGAAACCAAACATATAGACACTGGTACAACTTTCTTCCCATTTTAATCAAGTGTAAAAGGGACAAATAATTGAACTAAGGAACTTCAATATACTTACAGATTCTCATAATATGCAGTAAATCTTTATAGTTCTGCTCTCCAAGGAGATTCTTGAGTAAATAATAATGACTTTGGCCTCTTGGATAAATGAAGATGAATGCACTGAGAAAAATCTAATTATAGATTTCTCCTGCCTCTTTCCTGTCTTGACTCTTATCTTGTGCTCTTATACCCCAGTATCATATTGTTGATACTTCATGTATATATATATATATATATATATATATTTCCGTAGTAGTACACTAAAAGGAAGCTTAGTACAGTAAAAGGGAGTACAAAAACTTCAACAGATTTGTTTCTATATTAGTTCAGTGTTAAATCTGGTGGTTTTGGAAACAATCTACCAACTTCTTTGAAAATTAGCCATTACTACCAAGTCAATACAACCAGGCTGCAAATTCTGTCTGCTCTTTGTATCATCAGCAGAATTGTTCGCTAAGGGCCATGTCTTGCTAGCAATGATCTGAAGTTATTCCTGCAGTGGTGTGCCATAAATAAAATCCTTCTAAAAAAGGATGCAGCTTCTCTTGTGAAAGTTGTGTATTGCATACTTTATTTGATTACCTTTGACAAGCTAAGCAGGTGAACAAATTTAACAGCTAAAAGCTCTGTTTCTTTGTGGGTTGTTTTGTTTAGCTTTTCTTTTGTAAATGTGAGTATGCTTATAACAGGAGCTTCTGTAGGACATTTTCATATCAATGGATCACAGGGATATGCCCACAGATGTCTGCAATGTAGGCATAGCTGAATTTCAAGTTGGAAATGGCAGCAGAATATAGAAACTGTTATTGAGTGCATTACTGGAAGAAAATAAGGACCCAGCTGGTCTGGTCATTTTTACTGCTAACACTGAGGGGAATAGAAATACAGCCTTTTCACGTGAGAGCCCAGTCTGGTTGGGCAGAGCCTACAGTTAGAAAAATTGACATGTTTTCTATTTGAAACACAAAGTCAATTAGAGAATGGTTTGGGCTGGGAGGGACCTTACAGATCAGTTGCAACCTTCTCTGTGCTGGGCAGGAACATTTTCCACTAGAAGAGGCTGATCTGAATATATGTGACCAAACTAATGGAGAGAAGTACAAACATTTAACTCCACAGTAACTCATTTTGCAGTGCCCTTGAAGGGACATATTAAATTTTAAAAGTCTTCTTGCCCATGTGAGAGTTAATCCTCTATTCTCTCAGAGTGTTTTTCTTCAGTATCAGTTACAACTGTTAAAGATTAATTATAGACCTGACTCTTTTTTTTTTTTTTTTTTCACTGTTCTCTTATATTTCTGTCTTCTCTCATTTGTCTGGAAGGACTATAAAGTGTTTGGAATCACAAACCATCATTTGTTCTCACATTTTACAGTATGTAGGACAATAGGATCGTGGTCCACCAATATGGTTCCAGCCAGTAGCTAGTAATAACAACAATGCATCAGCTCCAAATCCTGTATTCACGTGGGCTAGACAACTGAGACATATGGAAAGCCTCAGATCCCTTTGATGTTGGCAAAATATGCCATGGAGTGGGAAGCAGCTGTGAAAAGTTTGTGTACGTAGACAAGCCAAAGTTAGTAACCTACAGAAGGATTTGAAAAGCTGCCTTTGTGCTGACCACAGGAGATGCAGGAGATGTGGTGAAAAAGAACACTTGGAGTTTAGGAAACCTCCACTTCAAGTATACGTAAAGTCAAAGGTTTTCATGACAGATAATGGTAAATTATTGTTTAAATATGTTTGAAAATTTGCAGAGAAAGTAGGACAATACTTTGAATTGTATATGCTGGTTGAAGTTAAGTATATAAAATCACCTGTATACTTTATGAATCATTAGAGAAACAATAGGGACAAAATCTACTTGAATGTAACAATTGAAACTTATAAGAAAGTACATTTGGAAAAGCTTCCACTTTTTTTGAGTTTGTAAGATTGAAGAACAAATTGAACAGTGATTAAAATTTTTTTACCAAGATCCACTTCAGTAAAGTCCATACAGCAATTAATGTATTTTGATGAATGACCAACTCCAGAACTCCATTTGTGCATTCAAAACATGATCAGTCACACTGGATGTCAATATTCCAGCTTAATTCACTCTCCTGAGGAAACATGTTCCAAAAACCTAAGAGGTACTACTAAACCTCAAACTACAAGATGAGATGGAGTATTTAAAAAAAAAATATTAATTTCTAGAATTACTGCTGTAATTGTAATAATCTAGGGAGGCAAAAGAGGCAAGGTCTGTGGAGAAAGCAAATGTCTCTTTCAAAACTAACTGATAGATTGATAGATTTGGAAGAGAAGTGGTACTCCCATCCCACCTCCTCTTCCACTTTTTTCAGTTGCTACCATCTTAATTATGATCACTCTTAATTGACTAAAATATCCCTGAGGGAGTGTCCAATATAGAGTGACTTGCTCTCTGTCAAGGTTTCCTGACTATCTTTTAGGCTTCACTGAATTTTAGGAACAATTCAGATGTAAATTTATGATTGATGCAAAATAATACAAATCTTCCAAAACTAGTGGCTCACATTCTTTTACTTCTATACATATATATATATTTATGTTTAATTCTGGGTCAAAAAGGTCCATTATAAAATCTATTCTTATTATTTATATTACCCTTGCTAAGGAATATTATCTCTGGAACATCTAAAGCCTTCATATATTTGGAAATAATGACATTGAAACCAAATGCAAGCAAATGTCAGCAGAAGCAAAAAACAGGAATGCCATTGTATATTCTTGAATGTAAACAATTTTCACACTACAGTAGTTTTCCTTCATCTTTGATCAGGTTTTTATTGCATTTATTATAGAACAGAAGTCTAGGAGAGTGTTTGAGTTTATACATATTAAGAAACAGTGCAGATATATAATGTTAAAAAAAAGATTCATAATATTTACCTGTAATTAATTTATTGGAGAAAAAACAAAACAAAACAAAACAAAAAACAAAGACACACCACATGGCTACAGTATAAGTGCTCCATGCTGAATTCAGTGAATGCATGCTGTACATCCTGTGGTATGTGTCCATCTCTTGTTAATCATGAAAGCACCCTAGGGATGCCATGGACTTAGCCTGGTTGTGTGCATATCACAGGACAGGAAATATTCTCCCTCAGGAAGTTTTTTTTCCTTTTTGCTATCTAGCACTAAAATTTATTGTTTGCCTCCCATCCTTTGGAAAGTCATTCAATCTTGAATTAAAGACTCAGTTATGATAAATTTGTCACTTACCTTGGCAAGCTGCAACAATGATTAATTGCTGCTCTTCCTAAAATCTCTCTTCTTCCTAATTTTTACTTTTCTATCTCCAACTTACCCAGAAACTGAATCCTTTTATTATGTTGTCTGTCAGATTAAAGTGTCTCAAATATCCAAAGGCTTTTCCTCTGGGTTCTTATGAACTGTGATCAAGTTGTCTTTTAAAACTTCTTTTGATACACCTAAGTAGGTTGTGGATCAGGATAGAAAACCTGGAAATAAGTTTCACAAGATGTTGAAGTCACTCTGGCTGAGAAAATTGTGTGGCATTTGGAAGAATTTCTTAAGGATATCGGTACATTTGTTCATTTTTTTTCAGTTGTACTTACAGGTTCTTAAAAAAATAAAAGAAGAAAACACATATCCTGTCCTGCAACACAGGCTTGATTTTCCTGACTAGCTACAGCTTGAGCTGTGCTTTTTCTGCATTGTCCATTCTACTGTGGGGTAAACCTGCCCATGGTCAGGTGCTAAGATACTTCAATAGCTTTCCCACTCTCTTTCTGACTGCCTTATCAAAAATATAAATTCAAGCTGCCAATTTTCACATACTTGGAGACAGATTTTTTTAAACCTTAAAAGTGTAGGTAAGCAAATTAGTTTGAGGATATCATTAGCCTGAGGATATGCTAACCCTGACTCATGGGTGTTAGGGACCTAATTTCTCATGTCTTCTGAGAAAATCCTTATAGGCATGATTTTTGGTGCCTAAATATATTTTAAAAGATCACCGTTGTAGCCTTAGTGTCACAATACTTAGGTTTGCTAGAGAACTTTGTATGTATACAACATTGGTCAAGTTTATTTTGCTTTTGGATGTGAACACTCAGGACTGTTATAAATCCATCTCCATACGTCTTAGGTTGAATATTTACAAAAATTCTGTCTTTTAAGTTATCTTTTACTCATTAACTCTTCTCTCCCCCCCATCCACCCACCCCATCACTGTATGCCATTGCTTTTCCCCTTTATTTCAATAGCCAGCTTACTTGAACACTCAGCATATCAAGTGTTTTACCATAACAAGAGGGATGTTGATAATTTCTTCCACCTCAACCAAGTGTAACTTTGGGCCTACTGTGGCTTTCCAAGAAATCCTAGATTAGGTCTTTCTCCTTCAGCTTGCAATTTCAAATTACTTCTAAATTTAATTCCACATCGTGTATATTGTATATGCCAGACACCACTTGTGCTCTTGGTGACTCCTGAAACCAGTTTTGTTGAGCTTCAGGAGCTCCATTCCTTTAGTACCCAGAAGTGGTTAACAGGCAAGCTGTGCAGAGCCCTGAAGCCACATTTCTGTGGCCACTCCTGCACTGGTATTGCCCTACACCACATATTTTTTCTGGAACCACAGAAGCTTTATTCTACTCAGACTAACTGCCAGAATAACTACCTCTGACCAATATCTATTATTTACAAAAACATATATCAACATTATAGCAGCAATAGATGCTGTAGCATGAAATTATGCAAAGCTAAGAAAGGCTAAAGTAAATTAAGTGACGTCCACCTGGTCATTAGGCAATTGCAGTTTCAACTGTGTAAACTGGAATAAACCTTCTCACTGACAAAGGCAAGAGCAGACAGGAAGAGCCAGGAAAACCTCATCCTGAGTCCTTGCAGTTATTAAAAACCTGTAACTTGTCACTAGTCACAGGGATACTGCATGTACTTGACTACTATTCATCTCATTTGAGAATCTAAAATTAGAAAATTTGATTAGGTGAATCTGGTTTTTGGAGACCAAGCTACAACTAGGCTAGGATTAGGCTACTACCAGTGGTGAGGAGCAAAACGTGTGTTCCTAAGTTTGACATACTAATCATGGTAAAGATACAGTTTCAGAGCTCTTTGGGTCTCACCAGTCATGAAATCAAATATAGCTGGTAATCGTAAAAGTATAATGAGCTCTCCAACATTTTAATTTCTAATGTTGAATAATTTCCTATGAATTTCCAAGAATGAAACTCCTACTGCAGTAGTTGCAAGGTGGAATTTACATCACACCAACTAGATTGGCTTTTTAATTTCTTTTTTTTTTTCCCTAAATTCATGACTCTAAGGAATGATTCAGTTAATTGGATAATGTTGGCCCAAGCTTTGCTATAAATTATAAGATAAATGCAGGTTGGACCATGAGACCAAGAGAGGGAGGATCTTTGCTGGGCCACTTGCAGGGATAAGTGCAAGCCATGCTGACACATCTGTGTGGTTTTCTGTTTGTCACAATGTGGGCAGACTCTGGTTCTACTTTTTCATGTCAACTACAGTGTTTAAGAGTTTATAGTGACCTCCACCAGCATTGCAACATTTTAGAAGAGGAAAAATGAACAACATGTGCAGTGTTCTGGTATTTTAACCCTGTGGAGACCTTAATTTGGAGGATCAGTCTGCATGTGGAATGCATTAATTTTCTTTTTTGATGTAAACTTTCCAGTATGCTGAGGTTATTCCAATATGTGAAAGCATCCGCATTTGGGAGATAAGGCCATGAGGATGCTGATAGAGAGTTTTGATAAAGTAGTTTTGCTGGAGCCATAAACAGATACCTGAAAACATGGTCCAGGTCCTTGAACTAGCAGTGAAACCACTAAGCAGTAGAGTAAAACTAAGCTACGTAGAATTAGATCCCACCTAGGCTTAGATTAGTACCTCTTTTTAAAGTCACTGGCACTTGCTTATTCATATCCAGAAGAAAGTTGTCTTTAATAGTAATTAAATGAGTCTTGTTTACTGTCATCAGTTTATTGGTGTGGTGAATTGATGCAACCTGCAGAAAACCACTCAGGCACCACAAAGCACTGTATAAAATGTTTCTGTATTTCAAATCTGGTGAGCCTCTAAATTCCCCGAGAATCACACAATCCCTAGCAAACCTTTGAGCAGGGATCAAACACTTTCCAGCTGATGGCACCGAGTGTAAACCATCTTATACTGTAACAATATACAGCATATGCAACATTTGCTGCTCTTATGTAATGAATGGGTATTGCAGAAGGCACACAGGAACTTTAAGAAGTACATTTTTACACATTTCACATGAATAGCAGGTATCTTCTGTAAAGTAATCTTTTGGTATGCATGATAATAATAAAACATGATTTGAAGGAGGCAGTGATTATTGAGAAATAAACATATTGCAAGCCCTTATGAAGATGTTGGTCAATCTAAGTAGAGACTAGGAAGTCTGAGGACAATTATTCAGCAGGTGTATCTTAAATATGTTCACAGGAGGGACTGGAGGCATAGCTTTGTGATTTCTTGGAGTTGTTTGGGGATTGAAAACAACACTTGCTTTTCCTCATTTAATATATTTTAAAAAAACTCGTTTGTATAACAAAAGAAGTCTTAATGAAAATAGCTTAAGGTTCCTGGCTGCTGATAGTTGAAGAATGCTTTCTGGCACATTTCAGAAATGCAAACTGATGTTTTGGTCAAAGAAAGAAGACTGTTATCCACATACATTGAACATTATCTGTTTTTTGTGAGCTCTTCTCTGGATCTTCTGCTCATTGTACAATTTTCTGTTACCAATCAAATCTCTTTACTTGACAGAAGATTATAATTTTACCACAGAACAATGATGCACTGAATGAAGGTTCACCTTAGAACTGCATTACTTCACACTGAAACAATTAAGCTCTGCTTTACTCTGCTTGACAGCCAAATCAGGAGGCATTTTTATACAAAAATATCATCAGGTTTAAATTTTTTCAAGCTTGCCAAAAGTTTGACATTCCTTTCTTTGCATTTTCTACTAGGTGATTGGATATCCCTCTACTTAGCATACAGCCATACAAAAGAACTTTTTGCTTGGTTTGAAATACCAGAAATATACTCAATGACAGCTTTTGAGCTACCAGTGTTAATAATGACAGAACAAAAAGCCAAGGATGGTGATGGGGAGGGTGAAAGTTTTGCTTTTCAAGACTCAAACATTTGTAGTTCCAACCCTAAACCATGGGTAATGAAAGTGGCTCTGTGGCTAGCATCCATTATTTTTTCTTCTGTATTAAATTATTTGTGCTGGACTGAAGTAACAGCCACAGAGAAGTTACTCAGTAGAAGCTTCCTTCTATCCTACCTCAGAATACTGATGAAGGAGGTTGCACAGGGTAGCTGGGATTTTATCCTTAAGCTTTGGTAACAGACGGGTCAACAGTTTCTTGAGTGTAATTAGATTGTCTTAAGTCATCTCCGAGTTTTTGATACTCCATTCATTCTCAACTTATTGGAACAAATTCAAGGAGGGAGTAAAATAACCTTGGCAATTTTCTTATTTTTGTTCCTTTGGACATGTAACCTCATATCACATTACTGTGATAGACCAAATTCTCATCTGAAACAGTCTCTGGACTGTCTCTTTTTGACAGAGACCTATGTGCTAGATCTTCTGAGAGACAAAGTGCTAAGATAAAATTCACTCCATTATTATTTCATATTCAGCTACTGTATATATTATGAATATATATATTTGCAATATGATTTTGATCCATTTTATGATCACTCTTTGATTTTATTAATATTTTATTTACTTATTTATTTTGGTATAATTGTCAGTAGAATAAAACTTCTTTTGGCAAAGTTATGTACTATATACTGAGGTGAACTTTTTTCCCTTTTTTATAGGATATAAATTGAATTTCAAGATGTCACTTACCTTTAATAATTAGTTATTGGCAAGTGTAATATTAGTCATAAAAGGTTCACCTTATAGTGCATTGTTTGGGTCAGTATTTTAGAGCATGTTTTAGACATTGAGTTAGCTAAAAGCATGACTAAGATAGTGAAAGATATCTATTAGTTGCCATGGTTTTGGAATATGTCCAAAGTTATGTTGTTGTGAATCACTAGGAAAACCCTTTCAATCTCCAGAATTAACCTACTCTAAAATCTCAGTGATATATAGAGGAATAAAGGAAATAAACAAAGAAATATGTCTTTGGCTCATACTGGGCTCATACAGCCTCTTGTGCAACTTACAATTTTTATTAATTCAGGAAGCTACTCTTCTTCTTGTTTCTTTACTTTCCAAATAGTAGCAATGTGAACACTTATTTTTTTAATATCTATATATTTTAATTGGAAAATATGGGAGTTATTCAAGCTGGAAATATTTAAGTGCTGGATGTTTTCTTAAGGGCTACATTCTTGCTCAGCTAACTTGCTAACCATAGGAACAATAACTTGCACCATAAGAAAGAATATTTTTGCTCCTTGCAGGAACTATTGGCTAAAATTATTTGGCCTGCACTAGGCAGCAGGTCTGACTGGATGACCTTAGTGGCACTAAAACATGAGTCCATATCTCTCTTCTAGTTGCCATTTAATTCGTTCTCACCATTATTTTATAGTCGTTTATAATTATCAGAAATAGTTCCACCAGTCTGAAACTATTGCATGTAATACTGTTTCAAAGTGGATTTTTTTTCCTGCTTAATGATAATCTCTTGGGCCTGGACTCACAGTGAATTTTGGTTCAGCAATGCAGCAGTGAGGCAAACTGCCTCTTTAGTTCTACTTATCAGCATCCCCAGACAAAAGTTAGGTAAACACAATTTCCACACAATGATGAGAGAAATACTTTAATGACCAGAAAGGTAGTTCAAAACAGGATTCACAAAACACAGTGTACAAGACTTCTGAGGTAATTAGGAGGAGTTGCTGAAGTGAAGAACTTGGCTTCAAACCCTCTTTGTGATACAAAGATGCCTAAATCCAATCTGGATGGACACACCTTTGGGCACTCATTAATTCTTTCCCAGGTTTACATCCTGAAGTTTGTGTAAAGGTCTAAACCACCCACAGAGCAGGTGGACGTTTCAACCCCCATTTGCCATCCCATATTTACTGTGCATCTGCAGGGTATGATGTGAAATACTAATATTAATCTCTGGTGATTTTCTCATTATTTCTGTAAGTACTTTAAATATTTACTCCAAGCCAATGCTCAAATTTACTAATTTAAGTGTAGTCTTTCTGGCTCAAGGTCAGTGCAAAGTGAATATGTTAACTTCTGAGTGGTCAGGGGTGTCTTCTCCTGTGGGTTTATACCATGTGGTTAGAGCATATGTTCTAGAGCAGAATGGCACAGCTAAGGAAAAGATACTTGTGAATCATACTATGTTTTAGACACAAAAGAGACACAGAGCTGTTCATTGTGGCCAAGAATCAAGCAACTAAGTGGCATAGGGGTTTTGTTGACAAAAAGGAAGGTCTTTATGTGATTATCATGAGGCAATTTCAAAATTAAGTGCCTGAAGAAGAACTTGTTTGACCAAACCCCCTGTTCTTGATTCTTGAATTTATTTTTTTCCCACAGAAATTCTCTTTTAAGATCAGCATTTAAAACGTGAGATAAGCACCGCCTGTAGCAGCTCAGTTCTGATGACGGCCCAGAGTCCTGCAGGTACAAAAAGGAAATAATTGTGCTTGAAACAATTCCCAGGCACATCCTTCCAGATGAAAGAAATTAGAGAAAAAACTCTGGAGTTACATGCAGAGAAATTATTCATAGATCTCGTTATTGAAGATGTAACATGTTCTCTCTTTACAATGCCCAGCTTGAGATAGTGGCTTGCAGAACAAAAGGCTTTCTGCTGTGACACATGCCTTGCCTTTTGGGACTATTTAGTCCTGCTAGTAGTGGACCAAATCTCTCTCATCTGAGAACAAATATAATTTTGACTGCTTATGGGGGTGGAGCTCTTCTCAAAGACAACAAGTAACAGAACAAGAGGAAATGGTCTCAAGATGTACCAGGGGAGATTCAGGCTGGAGATCAGGAAGAAATTTTTCCCTGAAAGGGTGATTACGCATTGTAATGGGCAGCACAGAGTTACTATCCTTGCAGGTGTTCAAGAAACAGCTGGACGTGACACTTAGTGCTATAGTTTAGTTGCATGGTGCTGGTCAAAGGAAACCTTTCTGGTTTTATTTCCCGGCAAAAAAACGAAAAAAAAATTACAAGGAAAACAAAAGTAATTTAATATTAAGGACTTACTCTTTTTGAAATGCTATTATGAGAAACACTGGCCATACTCTTAGTCAGCTTGTACTGGCCTCAGTCTTTATCTATGTAAAATGAAAACAGAGTAACTTTTAGCAGTGAAGACTCTGATCTGTCAGGCTTCCTTTTAATCAGAATTCTGA
Organism: Sturnus vulgaris; assembly: GCF_052056855.1. Taxonomy (NCBI): domain Eukaryota; kingdom Metazoa; phylum Chordata; class Aves; order Passeriformes; family Sturnidae; genus Sturnus; species Sturnus vulgaris. The sequence goes on from NC_142245.1 coordinate 76,551,925, forward strand.
CTGTGGCAAATAATCAGAATTCTTGCTGTAGAAAGTACAAATGACAGTCTTATAAAATGAGTGTATGCATAAACATACGTTCGTGTATCTGATAAACAGAAAACTGAAAATCTTTTAAGAACCAATTACTTCTAAACTAAACAGAATATGCTTCTAGCTCTTTTTCTGGCACAGGCATCTATCAAACAATAACAGGGCATCTGTTGAATAGACATGCACATGCAACGCAAGCAGGATTAATTTTTATTTGTTGATCATAAAAGATGTTGCCACAGTTTTAGATATTCAATTTTGTATAAACATTTAAGTGAATAAATGAATAAAGTACAGTTACAATGAATAAATGCCAATAAAGACTGTGATTAAATACAAAGCAACACAGCAGGAATTTCAATAGGGTGAAAATGTAGTCACATCTACTCAAGAGGGTGTTAACAGTATGCTTCAGACTCCCTGCTGTCGTTTTTGAAGCAACAAGAATGACTGTTGCCCAAACATTTCCCAAAGCAAATAACTTTAAATACTGACTTTCTTCCTGAGGGAATGTCAGATATTGATGATTATCATTAACATACAGCTCTGCTAAAAGGCTTATTTGAATGATTTATTCATTATTGGTCTTCTACCAATTTGTAGGGGAAAAGTTTTCATGCATTAATAAAGAATGAAGGCATGTAGAAGGGATAGAAATATGGCTTTACTAATACTTTGGGCATTACATGGCTTTCATTATAGATTTATTGAGCTGGAGAGTGGAGACTGGTCCTAATCCTAAACTTATGGGAGACATTGCCATGTAAATTAATGTTGCAATACCAGGAAAACAAAACATGATTTTTCAGATAGAAAATATGTAACAATCTATTTTTTGCCTCATAATTTTATTTTATTCTTCCAAGAACTATTTTATATACATTTTCTACTTTAAAATTCTTTTATGCATTAGTTATCAGTTGAATTGAGCCTTTAATAGATTAAAAAACATTCACAACTGAATCTTAGCTATCCCCATCAAGCATCCTAGCTCTTCCAGTCCACAGGAAAAAGCAGGCTGGACCATACTAGAGGAAGAGATAGGCCCTCTGAGCTCACACAGAAAAATATGCATTTGGTCTCTTTATTGTGCTAATGTATTCCTAAATCTTATGCCCTCTTTGGCAATTACATGCTACTTTGACTTTAAGATGCTGGTCCTCTGTCATTTTAATCAGCTACTGCTGGGTTCTCAAAGAGAAAAGTCTGGTAAGTGTTGGCAAACACTTACTAAGATGCTGACACACCAGTAAGTGTAGCAGAGCCAGCCCATCCACATGGCCATCTCCTATGCAGAGTAACCTGGGTGAGTGGCACCCACAGGGTTTAGTTTATTCTTTTAAACTTTTCCTCAGGAAGTTTTTTCCATATTCTCTTTGGTTCTGCTTACATGCCTTGATGGTCAAGTGTAAGGGCATTTTTTGTGTTAAATATCCTATGAACTCTTTCCCATCAATTGGGTCAATTGTAGGACAACATATCGGTTCTTGGCAACAATTATGGGATGTTTCTAGAGAAGTAATGACAGCTGATTGATTTTCTCTACGTCCTCTGTTCATGGTAAATTTGCATCTGCCAGAGCATAATTCAGGGGTCTTCCCATCACAACCTTCCTAGATAGTCAGTGTTTCAGTTAGTGCAGGTTTAAATCACTTCTAAAAGCAGATTAAAGGTTATTATTTGCTGATAGGAAAGGTAGTAGTACTGACAGGCAAAAGCCCCAGTTAACTCTTTAGTGGTAATCACTAAGTGTGGGCAGAACAGTAAAACTGTCAGGGTGAATTTGCTAAATGTTACATTTATCTCTCAAAGAAAGTGCAGTTGAGAAATAAAAAAAGTAGTCATGAAAGTAGTTTTACCTCCTACCTCTGATATTAAAAATAACTTCTAGAAAGTTGGTATCTTAAGTGTGAAAAGTGCAAAAGAAGGTCTCCCTTCTGAAAAAAAAAACCTCACAAAACCCAAAACCCAGAGAAAACAATTTGAAGAACTGTTCTTACTGCCAGGAAAGTCACAACATTTCATACTTTTTTCAAACACCAAATCCTTGGGAATTTTGCAAACACAAATCAAATTCCTTTCCTTAGTATCTGTATCTCTACAAAAGGGTCATAATGTTATACTCAAAGGTTTGCACAACTTGCAGCAGTAGAACATACAGATAATTATGAAAGCATAAAAATTTTACTGTTATTAAAATTAATATATTTTAAGTCCTTAGCTGATCAGAAGGACAAAACCTTTTCCTGTTGTCTTGGTTTAATTTTAGTCAGCCTATCACACCTGTTAATAGAGTAAATGCTAGTGGAACACTTCCTAAAGTTTAGTTTCGTCTTGATGTTATTTTGATTACTTAGGGAGTAATTACTTAAGGAGGATCTGCCCATACCTCTTTGTTGCATTACTGCACAAGGTTCTTTGGCATGACAATATCTCTGTGTACATCTACTGCAAAACACCAGAAGACCAGAGGAAAGAGAAGTACAAACCCAGATCCTGACCCCTCTGGCAAACATGATTCTCAAGGAAACTCGTCACTACTACTCTCAGGACTGCAAATCTCCAGAGAAACTGACCTAGGCATTTATAAGTGACAATATGAGAAGGATCTGTAGGTGGGATAAAAAAGGACCTGTTAGACCAGACAGATGCTGGACTTACAGTACTGTACATAGGAATTCCTTCTCTGATATTGTTGCATTTACTTTTAATGCTTCTGGAAGTTGAAAATCTGTGCATGCCTGCTGGAATTTGTTTTGAAATAAAGCTCTGGAGACATCATTAAGTCAATAGTGAAGCTGAAAGGTCCCAGTAGTCCTGAAGCAGAGTAAAATCGTCAAAATGCAGTTCAGAGATATCTCAATGCAATTGAAAGTCACCAGAAAAATATATAAATAAGTCAATAAATAAAAGTCATGTACCTGATTATCTCCCCTCGAGCCTTTAATCAAAATGCAAAGATTATTGATCCTCACGTTTGGATTTCACATGCATAGTATAGCAAAAATAACATACAGTGAAAAAAACACAGCAAGGCAGTGAAGGACTCAGCTGAGAAAAGTGGGTGATGAACACTAGTAGAGCAGGACAGCATGTTTAAAGCTGTTGTGGGGTTAAAAAGAGTTTCACTACAATCAAATAAAAGTTTAAGAAACTTCAGGGTCATGGAAACTGTATTTATCCTAACAGAATGAGCTATGAGGGGAAAATGGAGAGAAGATGTGCAGTACGTCTAGGTTGTTCACAGAGGAATCATCACTGTGCCTGTCTCCTCTATGTGTTTATTCCAAAATTGAGTATGAATTACTTCTAATAGGAGTAAAAGCCCAGAAGACCAATTTGACACAGCTCAATTAGTTTATTGATCAGAACTATGAAACCACAGCCCATCAAACCCATAAAATATGTGTTTCCAACCTCTGCTGGGTGCTGGGCTCTTCCAGTGGTTTGGTTGAAACAAAGCATATTTTTCTTGTGGTGAGTTACATTAATAGCTTTGTTGTTATGAAGAAAATCTGCAGAAAAAAAATTATCACCCTTCTGACACTTATTAAAGAATGAAGTATTGTTGGCAAATGTTGTACACAATTTAAAGATACATTGATATTTTATTATTTGTAATTCTTTGTAATTTGGACCATACAAAGCCCTATTGCAAACTTTTTTTTGTGCTAGTGCTTGAGAATCATCAGAGTAATCGACAATTTACCATCAATAGCAGAAGGGTCTTTATCCATCAATGTTTAAAAACAGCTTAGCTAACAAAAAATGCTACTTTCTACTTGTGCAGGTGCAGATTAGGCAATTTCCTGCAGGACCTGCAGGACAGGCAGATATTACAGATAGATTTTTTTAAATGTTTGCATGCTTTAGTAATGGGTCATTTCCCTCTTCAACACTATTGACAAGGTAATACACCTGCTAATGATAAAAGTTTCCCACTAATTTCTAGTCTATGACTTCTTCTAGTTGCTGAAAATATCACCAAACTTTTTAAATTTTTGTGTTCACGTTATATGTGGGCTGGACTGTACATTTCTTTATTTGGGAGAGTTTTAGCTGAAATAATCCAGAAATTTTCAGGGGACAGGACTAAAATTATTTTGCACATTTTGAGTTTTCTTAAAGGTATCTCATTAGGTCTCTGTTCTATGGAGCAAGAACTTGACATTTGTCAGGTTGATTTCCAAGGTAAAAAGAATATGCGTTGGGTTTTTTGGGGGTTTTTTTTGCTGATTTTATGAAAACTTCTCCAAATTTGAATAAACTATAAAGCTTTTGAAGTATTATTAACTTGATCATGTATTATATGATAAAACTAATTTTTCTGTCCTCTGAAGATGTTGCTTTCTCTGCTTCTTAGGTGCCTCCTGAGCTCTAGCCCTGTCCCTGCCTCCCCAAATATCCAGGTGTGTTTAGGAGGATATTTCCAATTACAAGAATATTTCTGTGTCTGTTGTTGCTCCTGTCTTTTCAGGCATGTTGTGGCTCCAGACTCTGCAACTGAGTTCCCATGTTTACAATTAGCTCTGACTAATGAGGAAAAATTTTCTAGAAAAGAAGTTTAACTGACTGGGCCCAAGGAAGGTACGAAGGGATAGGATAGATTAATAAAAAGTGAAAGGAGGCAATTAGACAAGGAGCAGGAAAGGGAGAGACAGAAGAAACACATGAGGGGAATAAAGATAAGCTAAAGAGAAGATGAGAATAGTCCAAACCACTCTCCTTCAGAAGACGAGCAGTTCCTGGATCACACTGCTAGAATTCCCTTGGCATATAGCAAACTGCTTCCAAGCTGCCAGCTACATGGTTCTGTCCCTCTCTGCATGGTGAGCCATCCAGAAGAGAACAACTTTCTGCAGGGATGGCCTAATGTTTCCTTTCAAGCATTGGGTTGTACTGTGCTGTAAATCTGAATCCCTCCTTGATCCTGTGAAGAGGAGAGGAGGCTCATGAGCCAAGTCCCTGCAGGAAAACACTTTGAATAATATATACACAGGTTTCCATGGGAAACCTTATTTCCATCACTTCCGGCCTTTTGAGAAGCTCTGATTCACAATTCTAATACTTTTAACAACAATTTTGGTCAGAATATATGTGTATCTGTGCAACTGTATTCTCCTTGAAGTTAGTCTTAGCTAATTTTTGCAAAGATATGAATTTTGGGCTCCTCTGTTAATTAAACTAATTCTGTACATTTTTGAGATTTCTGTTTCTTTATCAATGTACCTTGAAAAAATATGTTTTTCATTGGCCTATTTTTGATTGAAATATTATTCTTTGCAGGTATGCTTGGCTACGCTACTGCATTCACTTCTAATAAACATAGCCTCCCAAATTTACAATTTTTCTGCTGGACTGCTTTCAGCTTCTTGTATGAATGCACAAGCAGCAGTCCTGCTGTACCAGTTAGATATACATTTTCAGGGAAACTGACATTGAAGAGAGCTAATTGTGTTTAAGTTCATCTAAGGTAAGTGTAAAAACTGGAACATAATCAGGACACAATTAGGAGAGCAACTTGCTAAATTTCTTCCATTAAAAAAGCAATAAGGAAACATTCCATGGAAATCCATTATTAATGAACTAATGCATAGAGTACAGAAGAGTAATTTGTAACTTGATTTTAAAATTTAAATATTTTCATATAATGGGACAGCCATACAGATTACTATTTAAAACAAATACTTTAAAATTTAAACAATCAAAAAGGAAAAAACAAGATTTCTTTACAACAGATCATGTCAGCTAAGAGGATTTTTCACTCTTTAGTAGACTTTCAAGGATGCAGCAGACAAATGATGAAGACAGAATGATTTATAAATCTTTAAAATAGTCATAGTATATATCTTTTCTATATTATTAAAGCAGGGTTATTATTGCAGCGACATAATAATAGACAAGGAAAAAAGAATGGTAGAATATCAGGAATGCTAGGGACAGATGATGTCATTCAATTATCTCTCTAAGGCCTATGGGATTGTCTTTTCCCTGTTTTGTTGTCAATGTCTGGTCCCTCCAGCTGTTCCTTTACAACTTTGCCTCACTGTAGCACTTTTAGATATTTTTCTGCATGCCTCTCCTAGGGATCAGGAGTCTCAGAACAATCATAATCCCTGGCATAATGCGGGAGTCTCAGAATGAGGACAGAATCGCTGCATACAAATCAGGATGGCTGGTAAGCCTGCACAGCATCCATCTATCACACTGTGCTTCCACGGGGCTGCACCATATATCTCACAATAACCACATTCATGGGGCTTTGTCAGCTGTAATGCTACTATTTTGCCTATAATTTTTAAAATATAAAGGGTGGATATTAGTCTGAATTGCAAAGATTTTCAAGAAAAGCAGATTGAAGGAACTGACTAAAGGTTTAGGCAGCAAAATATGATCTATGACTTCTGAAGCAAAGATGATACACCATGTTGTACGATTTTCTTCCCCAGTATTTATGAGAGAAAAAGGCTCATTCTTTTTAGCTAGACAGTTTTTAATGGCAGCATTTTGTGATACTTGAAATTTTTCTGTTGGCTCCTATTTTGTTCTCTGACTCCTTAAGATCTCCAATAAGGACCTCCTAAAAAGAGAATGAGGAAACCTTCCAGTATGAAAATCTACCAATCTTTACGAACATTGGAGAGGGATGCTGAGGTGAATTAGAACTCATTAGTTTCAGTGCCACCTGCTGGGAAGCAGTAATTTTTATTGGTTTTGTTGATTGATAATATTAAATAGTTATAAGTATTTCACTCAGGCGTGTCCTGCTCTTGTCAGAAAATTATTCCTGCTTGGACAGAAATTTTACTAATCTGCACATTTTTAAGATGCATTCTTTATGCTTGACAAAATGCTTTGCATTTTGCAGGGCAGACTTGGGTCTGCACTTCAGACTCAAGTGCAATGTCTGCCTACTATTCTGGATTATTGTTCCTTCTGATTCACTCTGTCTAGCACTGTAATTTTTAGCCATGTTTGCATCTATTTTTCTTACTTTGTTTGATACACGCCATTCTTATAAGATGCCTCTAATGAAAGAAAATAATTCATTATGTATATTTTCCCTGCTTAAATTGTGTGTAAAAACCTAACATACAGTTTCCTTTTCATGTTTATCTTCGTTTTTGAGTTCTGTTTGCCCTAAATTTCTTTTATCTACTCTTTTTTTTTCCCCCTGCAAGTCACAGTTCTTTTAATTTCCCCATGTGAAGCAGAGTTTTGGCACCTCTTTGAAATCAAAGCACTGAATTAAATATCAGAGGGACATAGGTCTTTCCTAATGGTCCCTGAATGCTACAATGTAATTGACTACTATAATATACCACACTACAAGGAGGAATAATTTTTGTGTAGATGATGCCCTATGGAAGTGCTACTTTACCTTATAGTGAAACATACAGACTCTGTTGTCAAAGGACAAGGGGAAAGTTGATGAAAGGCACTAGGAGACACTAGGAACCTGAAAAAAATCTTGCAGCAATTCATTTATCATACTGTTCAGAGTCTGAAGCCACATCTGACTTTGATGTAGAAGGAGTTTCCAAAATTACTAGTCCTAGCTAGGCATTGCATCTCATCCCAGGTGGGAGCTCTGCCAGTCTGGCACAGTGGAGCTCAGTGTATTGGGCAGTTGATCACAAACCAAGCTGCCTCAGAGACTGGATGACATGACCCTGGCAGCAATACTAAAGACACAGGTCACATTAGCCCAAGGAGAACACAGTCTAGATGTAATGTATCGCTCGTAATACCTACTTTACCTCAAAGCATGTTTTAAGGGAGAGCATAATCAGAAACAGTGAACTAGAACAACAAATGGAAGATTTTCCAACTGAATATGTGCCTCAGAGAGTGCTTCAGTGCTATGACAGCAGACATTTGCTGCGGATCTGCTGTCAGCTAGTGATTACCACGTTTTTCAGCCTTAGTGACAGGGAGACTCCTCATATTTTTAAATTGATGCAATTAAATCTCAGGTGTGATTGGTACAAACAACATCTTACAAGCATGCCATCATCATACCACCCTGATGCTCTATTGATTATTTCAGTGCATCACCATTTCTACGGGAAGACCATTCCTTTTACTGTTGATCACATCTGAACTCAGCTATTCAAGGGGGAGTGGCAATGCTCATAGAGGTTTTTGGGGTTTTTTCTGATTAATGAGCTCCTGTATCATAGAAAGATTTATGACATAATTGAAAACAAGAAGGGAGTATTCCTATGGTGAAGTGACTGTATTTATTCCTCTTATTCACGGAAATCTGCATATATTCAAATGCTATTTTTCAAGTAAATCCTTTGAGGCTCTGTCCATCAACCACTTGCCCTCAGAATTGCAAATAAACCTTACTTAACCTGAGGAAATGATGGTGGTTTGTTGTACTTGGAATGCTAGTTAAAATATTTACAGTACTTACGGATTCATACATGAGAATATTTTAAAGTTACGTTAGGCATTTCAGAATCTGAAAAACATTTTGTATCACGCTATTAAAACCAGAGGTCTAATATTTCCTTCTCATTCACAGTTTTGGAGACAGCAGGCACAATCTTTCCTGGATTCCTCTAGATGATGAGCAGATAAACTGGATGAATCTTGTGACATAGAAATTTATGCTGATAGACTATCCTAAGGAAAAGAAGATTGAAAATAGATACTTCCTGCAAATATTATCAATCTGAAATTTATTCTTTTCCAAAGCTGCTACCACAACTTCTGAATGTCTATAAGTTTCTAAGATTTGGCATTCTCTTTGTCCCATTGTACATAGAATCAAGCTGTTACAGAATTATGCAGCTTTCTAGCATTGCTCTAGTGCTAACAAGATGGAAATACTTCATACTAAAGGGCAGTCTTGTGCCTCAGACACCTGGGGCCAATTACACTGAACATTCACAGCTTACTGTGATTTAAAACAGGAATCAATGTCACTGAACATTTTAAGGGAGCAGGGTCTATGCTGATACGTTCATTCAATCTAAAAGTGTTTGGTATTTTCTCCTCCACTGGATCTTCTGAATTCAGGAGACCTGAGCTGGATCTAAATACAATTAAAATGGTCACAGAAAATACAAAAAGAACCATTTGCCCTGGCTGTTCAGAAGAAGAAAGCACTAAAAGTTTCACTTGAATGCCTTTAATATTGACTTCTGTCAGGATTTTCTTTGTGTCAAGAAACCTAACTTTTAGTAACTCAAACAGGAACAACCTGAAATCCTCTTTGAATGCAAGAGAAACCAGCTATCTTTCATCTATCATCTTCTAAGGGCATTTGCATGCAATACATTTTTTTCTTATTAGAAATTATGCTTGACTGATAAGATGTAATACAACCTGCAAAAGGCTGCAACCATAGCTTACAATACCATCCTCATAATTTTCTGACTTTTCCAGTCAGCTTGTTCTGTGTGTTTTCTCTGTACATCAAAGAATATCCTTTGATTATAGATTGTGCAATTGCTTGAATGTAGGTACCCTAAAAGCCTGACTGACAGCTGTAGTGTCAGCACAGCACACTTGAGAATAAACAAAGTTTTAATTAATTACCAGTCCGAATTTTTCACCATATGTTTGCTATTTTCTATAAAAAACTACTCTAATTTAGCAGTACAAACCTCAGTGGGCTACCAAAGATCAGGTTCAGGTATGAACAGTGACACTCAGCAGGTTTTGCATTAATCCCTTAGACTTGCTAGGAATTAATCTCTGTACTTTTAATATGCCCTTAAAAACATTAATTAGGTTTGTGATAGAGCAGGTGCCTGTGATAGAGCAGGACTTCAGGCAGGTTTCTTGCCTTAAGTTGTATGTCCTTTTTATTTTGAACAATGGAAATGACAGATGTATGTTTTAACAGATTTGGGCCTAGACATGCTGCCTCCAACTTTTTTGTTTACTTTCTAATATCTCCACACTTGCTAATCCAGAAAATCTTAAAATCTGAAAAGAAAAATTAAATTAGAAATTTGCAGTAAGCCATGCAATTTTTTCTTTTTCCCTTGTCCACAAGAGGGAAAACTCTGAGATCTCCCAATTAAGATGAAGCACTTGACATCAGCACAAGAAGACCTCTTCTCTAATGGTGGATGCCAGTCTTGGATCTGTAGTGCACAGTCTGAAGCAATTTGAGCAGCTGATTTTGGCACCTTTCTAATGGCAACCAAGTCATGTAAGCAATACCACTGTCTTATGTGGAATCGCATCTCCAGTCCTGGTGCACTGCACAGAGAAATTTGGCTGAGACAGATGATTGGATTACTGTTCTCCACTCCAGCTGTCCTTAAACAGTGGTGCCACCCTTAAACCACCATAACTAAGTGGGAAGAATATCTGCCTTTTAGCTCTTGCAATTTGCACCTATGATTTCAGTATGAACAACTACATTCAGCAAGGAGGGTAGCAAAGGTGTAAGGAAAATTGTTGTGGTAGGAGACCTGTTGTCGCATTCATGAGCACACTTTAGCATTCCATTCTTTGTTACAGTCATTGGATCTCTGGACTTTGAGGTTTTATGAACCCTACATAACCCTAGGTGTAAACCTAACCCTAGGCAGAGCATTAAATCCGCCAAAAGAAATTTTTTTTTGCACTGAAACAAAGCAACGACCATGCAATTTTTAAAAGTTTGCGTGATATTAGGGTTAGGCCTAGCTTTAGGGTTAAACCAAGGGTTAGGTAGGGTTCAGAAAACCACAAAGCCCGGAGATCCAATGACAATGCACACAAAAAGGGAATGTCAAAGCGATCACAGAAATTTGACGACATGAGTCCCTCTGCAACATTTCGCCCAGCACATCAGATACCCCATGAAGTATTTAATTCTCTACATAGCAGTAGTGTTAGGCTGAGGGTAAGGATAGGCCTAGGGTTACGTACAGTTCAGAAAACAGCAAAGCCCAGAGACCCAATGACGCTGCAGCCAAGGAAGGAATGCCAAGGGGAGCCGAAAAATGCAACAACGCGTCTCCCTCCACAACATTTTGCCCTATGCCATAGCTAGCTCCATGTGGATTTCATGGTCTGCCTAGGGTTATGTTTAGGCACAGGGTTAGGGTTAGGCCTAGGGTTATGTAGAATTCAGAAAACCACAAAGCCCAGAGATCCAATGACTCTCCAGGCAAAAATGGAATGTGAAATGCAGCACAGGAGCACAAGCACATGACTCCATGCAGAACTTTGTGCCCTGCACCACAGATAGCGCCATGTGGATTTAGTGCTCTGCCTAGGGTTATTGTTAGACTTAGGGTTAGGCCTAGGGTAATGTAGGGTTCATAAACCCACTAATCCTAGAGATCTAATGACTCTGCAGCAAAGAAAGGAACATCAAGCTTAGGACAGGAGTCCTACAACATGACTCTATCTACAATGTTTTCCCTGCTCCAGGGCTACCGCCATGAATGTTCTTCCTAGGGCTAATGCTAGCCCTAGGGTTAGGGCTATGTAGGGTTCAGAAAACAAAAAAGCCCTGAGATCTAATGACTCTGCAGTCCAAATGGGAAGGCTAAGTAGGAGCTCAGAAGCAGGACAACGTGAGTCCTTCCACAACATTTAGTCGAGCACCACTCCTACACCCTTGTGGCTTTTATTGCTCTGCCCAGTTTAGGGTTAGGGTTAGGCTTAGGCTTAGGCTTAGCGTTAGGGATGGCGTTGGGTTTGGGGTTGGGGTTAGGGTTAGGGTTAGGGTTAAGATTCAGGTTAGGTTTAGGGTTAGTGTTAGGGTTAGGGTTAAGGTTAGGGTTACGGTTAGGGTTAGGGTTAGTGTTAGGATTAGGGTTAGGGTTAGGGTTAGGATTAGGGTTAGGGTTAGGGTTAGGGTTAGGGTTAGGCCTAGGGTTAGGGTTAGGGTTAGGATTAGGGTTAGGGTTAGGGTTAGGGTTAAGGTTAGGGATAGGGTTAGGGTTAGAGTTAGGGTTAGGGTTAGGGGTTAGGATTAGGGTTAGGGTTAGGGTTAGGGTTAGGGTTAGGGTTGGCGTTGGGTTTGGGGTTGGGGTTA